>NW_006399869.1:9998297-10024193 GCF_000299155.1 Elephantulus edwardii
TATATATTCAAGACCTCATTTTAAAATGTCGGTGAGTATATTCTCCTGCTGTTTTCTCTTTCCAACTCTCTTACTGTTCTGGAACTAGTTCTCTTGGCCTTTACTGGATTTGATAGTTTCTTGACTTACTCCCTCTTTTCTTTAGATCAGTTTTTATCCCTCCACTAACTGAGCAACCAAAACTGAATGCTATAATGTTTTTTCCTACCTTCTCCTCACCTCTTTTACCATATCACTCTAATATGCCAACACTGTCAATGTAGTATCACTTAGCATCTGTTTCTGTAACACCTGAGTTTCTGTAATGTTTGAAAATGAAAATCTACTAAAGTGTCCTTTATATTTCTAAAAATTCATGCCTAAATTGCTATTAGTTCTGTATTGGTTGGCTCTGGTAGATGTGGCTAAAGATTTGTCCCAGATTAAATTAGAATTTCAGCTTTGAAAATTTCTGACTGGGAAGCTATGGGTACACACGTAAACTCTCGCACCATCAGTTTCTGTATCTATAAAACATTGTTTTTATAGATGTTTTACAGCTGTTGTTGTTTTCTGTCCAGTAGAACCAACCCATAGCTGACACTCCAGCAAGTCTGCAGCGGTAATAAATTGCTCGCATGGAGATTGTTCATCCTTTCCCCGCTAAGCATGTGATGGATTTAAACCATATGCCTCTGGAAATTCAGTGAAGCTTCTTACCTCTAGGACACTAGAGCTTCCTAGGAATAAGAGTTGTTGTTGTTGTTGTTGTGTACCCTTGAGCCAGGGCCATCCCATAGCTGACCCTTCGGCGGGTTTTAAGAGGCATTTAATCATGTGAGAGAAGACTGTCCATCCTTCTCCAGCAGAGCAGCTGGTGGATTTGAACCGCCTGCCTTTGGGATTGTAGCTAAGCTTCTTGCCAGCAGACCTCCAAAGCGCCCTAGGAATAAGAGTAACTCTAAAATTTAGAACGCTCTGGTGATCTAGTGGTAAGAAGCTGCACTGTAATTCCAGAGGCATGTGGTTCAAATCCATTGGATGTTCTGTGGGAGAAGAACGGGCAATCTCTTCCCATGCAATTTACTAACTCTGAAAACTCACAGGGGTCAGCTGTGGGCCGGTTCCAAAGGCACACAATACTCTAAAAATTAAAGTAAAAATGATATGAGAGAATCTGCAGAATAAAGGCACTAGATGGTAGATTCTCAATAAATGATACATTTTCACATAGAAGAGTTCATCAGTTAAAAATTCAGTTAATGGTACTCAACATACACCTTAATTACTTTTTTGTGATTGATAAGAGCCAATCATTTATTTATTTATGGTTGTTACATTTTACAAAGCAGTCTCGCAATCTTCTGAGGGACTTCTACAGTTTCTGATTCTGGAGTTTCTTCTCTGTCAACAACTATGCAGTGTTTACCTATGTGGCTTCCCCCTCCCTTTTTTTAATTATTAAATTTCATTAGTTTTAATGAACATTTACAGAGATTTTGGGTTTTCATTCATTCATTCATTCACTGTTGACCTATGTGGCTTTTAATAATACATGATCCCAGCCCCACCAAAGGCCAACTGAGTCACACTGCCAGCAGGCGTGTTTCACTGGAAGGTATCAGGTCTCTGTACAAGAATCAGTGTTACTATGTTTAGAAGATTTATCTAGTTTAGCATTTTAAAAAATACACACACACACACACACACACACACACATACATAACTAAATACATGCTAAATTAAGAAATGTTGCAACTGGATGGTAGAAGTACTTAAGTACTCAGTTATTAGTCAAAGGCTGGCAGTTCAAAACACCCTTGAGAACCATACTGAGTAATTCTTCTCTGAACTTAGGGAGTTACCATGAGTTAGAATTGGCTTGAAGGCAACTAATACTTATGGATAGACTCCAACTTCCAACCTTTCAGTTAGCAGCCAAGTGTGTAACTATGTCTACCACTCAGGGACTCTAAAAAACTTGAGTATCCTGTTTCTCATTGCTGAGGACTCAGAGCCGACCCTCCAGCAAGTTTTCCAAAGCTGAAAGTCACAGAGAGGAGGCTGCTCGTCTTTCCTCCGGTGAGCTGGTGGTGGATCCAAGCCAACAGCGCGACACCACATTTGGGCTGGCAGTGCAAGCCCTACCCATCAGGTAACCTAGCGTTAAACTATATCTATAATACCATTAACATTAACTATTAAGATAACTGAGCCTTCTCAGTAATAGGAAGAAGAAAAGGAAAGATTAGTTTCTTTAACTCTGATAGTATCTAAGAATAAAAATCTAAAAATATTTACATTTGTATATGTTCATGTCTAGGTTCCTTAGTTAGTTCCTTTTATTTTAAATATTATTTTAAAAATATTAACAAACATTCTTCTCCCTCTTTTTTAATGGTGGTGATACACATCAGAACATCCACCACTATCACAACTTCCACATTTACAATTTAATAACACTGATTACATTTTTTTCCCGTTGTTTGCCTTTACCACTGTCCTCATCTACAATATTACACCACCATTAATGTAAACTCAGTAATCCCTTCACCACACCACCCTTTTCCCCCCTCAAAACCAAAACAAAAAAAAAAACCTCTTCCTTCCCTCTGCCACCTCTGATAACAATTAATAATCTTTGCTTTCTACATATAGGCAGTCCCTAGGTTATCAATAAGATTGTTACTGTGTTTTAAAGTTGAGTTTGTAGCTAAGTCAGAGTGGGTGCATTTTGGTTCTTATTTAGCCTTATTTTAATACAAGAGTGGCAGAAATGTGTGGGCAACCTGTTCCATTAATATTTATAGCCTTGAAAAACCTTATGTAGTAATCCCACCCTGTGCTATAGGGTTGCTATGAGTTTGAATCAAGTGACTGGATGGCAGTGGGGTTTTGTTTATTTAATACATGAAAAGGTTCAAAGGTTTGTCCACCAAGGATTTACAAGTGGTACATGGTGCTAGAGAAGAGTACTGAATTGCTAGGAGTACAAACAAGTTTGTCCTGGAAAGGGTGAAGCCGGGTTGGTCTTTGTAGGCAAGGATTTTGAAGCTTTGTCTGACATACTTTGGACACGTTGCAAGGCGGGACCAGTCCTTGGAGAGGGACACCATGCTTGGGAGGGTGGAGGGATAGTGCAGGAGAGGAAGACCCTCAGTGACTGTGGTAATGGGTATAGGTGTGTCGGAGTTTTCTTAAATGTGAGTCTATTTATGACATTTGCTCAACAGCTTTGAAAACCAACACTTTTAATTATATCGTTACTATCTCCTATCTATTAAAAATCTTTCTAAGCATACATAGGACAAAATTATACACAGTATTCCTATACTGTGTTTCATTCCAATGTCTACTACTGTGGGTGAATTACATCATTCCAGTTCTTACATATCACATTTCTATTAATACTTGCCAAGGTCAGGCGGGCATTTGTTTGAATTTTTAAAAAAAATTTTTTTAAACTTTGTTTAACTCATGGTCAAATATGACTTTTAGATCTTTGGTATTGTGTTGCTAATAATTTGGCATTTGGGAAATGTATTTTCTTATCCCTCTAAAAGTAAGTTTGTCATCAAGAATGGTCACATTAAAAATCAATTTCTATTTTCAGGAAAGCCTACAAGCCTAACATTACAGAACATTTAAGTGACTTGGGAACTCAAGTCTATAAATAAGACATTCACATTCATAGCTTATCTTTAGGACTCTGCTACAGAAATCTTGTCTAGGTGATATGAAATCACCAACTATTACTCTATAGTTGACTACAAGTTAGACACTTAAACAATAAACAGTATTTTCTAGACTACATCTTGCCAATATGTATGTAAAAATTTTATCTAAATTTATGGGGAAAATATATTAAACCCCTGATGAAGTCCTAAACTTGTGTATCCACTGCTTCTCCATAAGACTTATTAAATTATCCAAGAAACAAGTTATACTACTTATTTTTAAATTGTTATTTCCCTCACTATGTTTGTGAGGTTGTTAGGGTGCAGTCAAGTGCTCCAGACAAAAATACTTAGCCAAGAATGATTCAAGAATATAGTTGACATTCTCGTTGAAAGGGCCATGGGATGAAGGAATTACGTGACCAGTTGGCAATGTCTTGGCTAAAGTTAAATAAATCAAAATAGCAGTGAGAGGAAAAGTATGGCATAAAAGAGATAATGGCAGGGATGAAATGTAGCAACTGCAAGAAACAATCATTTCAATGGCAAGAACAGATGCTGAAGGCAGAAACAAAGATGTCGTAGCAAAACAATGCTCAAAGTGGAGTACTTCTAAAAAGTTCAAATGTGTGGGAGAAAAAAAAAACATAGGAGGAAAGCTGCTGTTGTGATATGCCATAAAGTCAGAACCAATTTATAGACGACCCTTCAGGGTGTTTTTCAGAGGCAATAAATCACAGAGGAGGAGACTTCTTGTCTTTCTTTCTTGGTTATTTAATAACAATAATTTTAAGAAACCTGGGCCCTGTCTTAGAAGAGCTTATAATACAACATTTACTAGACTCAGTGCAAACATTACTTACCAAGTCAAGAGTTCTAATACTTTATAAACTAACACTCTGAAAATTCATACAGACACTTACTTATATGGTTTCTGTGGTAAGATACTGATTCGCGTCTTGTCAAGTATCTTTTTTAGCTTGTTCCTTCCTCCAACAGTATTGGCTTTACTTTTTTTATTGACTTTTTCAAGTCCTATCACTTGTTCTACATCTACAGCAAGATCTGGAATGGAATAGCGACTGGCCTTCTTGATGTCTCCAATTTTAGGGAGGTGAGGGGCACCATTTCTTTTCTCTTCTGCTAATCTTGTTAGAAGTTCTTTAAATACTAAATTGAGTGGAAACATAATAAACACCCAAAAGGTTAACTTTAAAAATCTGACCAACTCAAAAGACAATTATAAAATATCTGAGAATACAAATTCCTGCAATTGGAATTTCAGTCTTACAAGGGGAAAAATACTACTCCAGTGAATAAATGACACTAAGATTCTGTCTTATATACTACTCTAAGATTCTCTTATATACTACTCTAAGATTCTGTCTTATATACTACTCTGTAATGTTCATGCAGAATGAAAACAAAACAAAACAAAACAAAACCCCCACATTCAACATTCAATAATACAATTAATCACTGATATAGAAAGGTCTGCTTGGTATTTCAGTCAGTAAATTTTTATTTACATATAATTATATATTAATAGAATTAATTCAATAACCATGCAAGTAGCCCTCTTACAATCCTCTTACAATCTATTTTAGTTACGATGGATCACACTAGTAGCAATCTGGTGTGGGTTATAAAATATATTGTTGCTAGTGCTATGTACTACATGCAATGCTGCGAGAAGCACATAACGTGCTCTATGTTTACAGACAATTTATAAAGCATACGGACAAGAGTAATGATGTTCTACGTAAGATATTAGACTTACCAAAAATGCCGTATTATGGAGTTGTCAGAATAGAATGCCACTATAGTGAACTACCTATACATTTTATTGTAAATATTCTTACACTTTAACGTTTACTTTAAAAAATTACTTCTTTTACGATACAGCCTAAATGTTGGGAGTAGGTGGGTGGGAGAGAAGGGAGAGGAGACAATACTCACCAAATAAATTGGTTTTTACAGTAATAGATAAATGTGTGTTATTCCTAAGAATTTCCATGGCTTTTGAGAGCTGAATATTTTCAAAGTTCTGACCATTGACCTCCAGTATCTAAAAACAAAAATGTAAATTAATTTCAGTATTATATTTGACTGAAGAACACAGACACCAATATTCACACGTAAATCCCAATTTACAAATATCATACCTGATCCCCACGCTTCAAGCCTGCTTCAGTTGCTTTGCTCCCTGAATCGACACTGTCAACGAAGATCCCAAATCCCTTTTCTGAGCCTCCAAGTAAGATGAAAGGCAAAGGAGCTTCTCGAGAAGGTTTTGTCAATGTCATCAATCTTCGTTTGGCTTTAGCTGCACATGCAATATTTAACAGCCTCAGATGTCCACCCATTTTCTACAAAAGTTCAGAAGAAGTGGTTTCAACACAAAGGTAGGATGAATAAAAGGAACTTAAAGCCGATCAAGATTTCTTAAAAATTGCAAATATTACCTCTCTTTCAAGATTATTTTCAAATTCTTCTAGAAATCGAGTCATCGCAGGATCTCCTTCAAAGTCATTGAAGTGATTATTCACCCACAGTAATACTACCCGTGTAACCTAAAAATAAGTTATTTGGAGTGAATTTTCTACATTTTAATGTGAAAAAGTTGCAATTAAAATTGTTTTGAAAGCAATCTAAGTATCAGATGACACAATTCTATTTAATGAAAATATAAAGAAGGAAAAGCCTCAAAGAGGCTTTTACTCATAAAAGCATGAACTTTTGAAAAATAGATTTATATTTTAAAAGATGGACTTTTTATTTATTTTCTCAGAATAGTTTGAATTTGTGGATTCACATGTTACTTTTAAAATGTATTTACAGTAATCACAATAAAAGTATAAAAAGTATAATAAAATTAAAATAGATTACTACAACACAATTGAAAAGATAAACTAAAAAATAAAGGCAGAGGAATGGAACAGGTAAAGGGAATGAATAGCACTAAGTTTACAGAGCTCTGTAAGTAAACAGATTATCAGAAGTAAATAGCTGGGAGTAGACAAATACTTGCTTGAATAAAGATTTAGGAGGTTGATAGCACCTAAAATTACCTAGGAGGAACAAGTAGCCTTTTCATGCCCTGCATCAATGTTTTCACAGTCTTATGCAGACTACTACATGTTCACAGCTAGTAATATTTGTGTTACACCTGGTGAGAATTACTGGATGGTCATGAGACCTTAAGGTTCACAGAGTCAACATCCTCTACTAGGTTATGAACTCTGACTACCATATACTAAAATGTACCTACCACCTGGCATACAGTAAGTCCTCAAGAAAATGTTGCTGAATGAAAGAATAAAATATAACTACAACTTTAAACACAGCACACCTGTGTATATATTATTTTAAAAAGTTTAAAAAAGCATCACTGTTGAGTAGGCAGCAACTCATAGATGACTCTCTAGCAGGTTTTCAGATTGTGAATCACATGGGAAGAGACTGCTCATTTTTTCTGATATAAAGCTGCTGGTGGATTTGAACTAGCTACCATTAGATTATTAGCACAACTCTATCATTCAATTAGAGCTTCCTTGTATATATATGTTTAATTTTCTAGATGTGAATAATAAGCTAAAATGAACTTTCTACAGAATTAATCAGCAAAGTGAGAAATTAAAACTTCTGTGCAATACCACGCTCAGAAGGGTGGAGGGACATCCAGAAGAGGAAGACCCCCACGTGAGATGGACTGATACAGTAACCAGGGCAATGGGGGGTTGATGTGTCGGAGTCAGTGAGACTGGCTCAGGGAAGGGCAGGCTTCAAAAATACTGTACTGGACAGCACATAACAACATCAATGTAATATATTATGATGTAGTTAATTTTAACAAATCACAGTATATAATCTGATCCATCACTTAAAAGTTAAGTCTTTATGTGGGCATTAATATTTTGTCATTTAGTACTTTTGCTCATTTTTCAAATTTAGGGAAATAAAAAGATCATCTCCCTTAAAATCATGTTTAACTTCAGATTGTTTAATAAAATCTTAATTGCTAGTTTCGAAGGCAACTTAAAAGAAATCAGATCTTTTACAGAGGAGAAAAACAAGATTCATAAATTATAAATTGAATACCAACTGTCATCATCAGCAATAATGAATAACATTTAAGATCCATTGTTTACTGTGAACTAGACAGCAAGTAAAGAACTTGCATTATTCCATTTGAACCTCATAAAATCCCCAAAGCAGGTCTATTATTTATATCAGAAGTGAAAAAAATCTGAGTAACAGAACATCAGATAAAACACAAAATATATGGCAGAAGCAATAATTAAGTATATAAGGGTTAAATTATTCCAGGTTAACAAATCTAATACTATGAAATAAAAAACATTACTGTCCAAATGATGAAAGATCACAAACGTAGTGAGTTGCAAAACCAGCACTTTGGAGTTTTAATATTCTGGATTTAGTCCGTGTTCTATATTTATACACTCTGCATCCTCTCCCACATCTGTCATATGCCAAGTAAGACTGTCATGTGGAAAGAAGAAATGACTATAACCTACAATGATCTCTCACAACTCTTAGGACAATGAAGATGATGCAGTTTACCATCCAATTTAGTCTTACTAAAGCTTTCCAGAGCTTAAGTGGAGCCTACTTGGAATTCTATTACTGAACCTGTCAGCCAGTAATTATTGCTGTTCTTGCGTACCACAGGGTTGGAATCAACCCATAGCTGACTCTCTGGCAGGTTTTCAGAGGCAGTTAATCTGCATGGGAAGAGATTGCCCATCCTTCCCTCGCAGAGTGGCTCGTGGTCTCAAATCATGTGCCTTCAGGATTGCAGCACAGCTTTTTGCCACTAGGCCACCAGAGCTCTCTCCGCCAGTGATTACTGAAATGAAATATTGTTCTAGTGCCATTTCAAAATTAACTTTTATTTGCTGACAATGACTATTTACTAAAGTAGAAAAATGTCAAGTTACAATAGAAATCGAACTCTTAAAATATCTGGTAGCCAGTTTATTGCTGTTTGCATGAAAATCAGCCAGTTCTAGAGTTTACTTTATAGTGTGTGCCATCGAGTCAGAACTGACCCACAGCTGACCTTCCAGGAGCAGAAAACTGCAAAGGAGGAGACTGATCATTCTCCCATGAAGCAGCTGGCAGATTCAAACATGCATGCCTTCCAGACTGCAGCACAGATTCTCTTTTGCTTGAAAAGTTAAGCCCTAAACATTATCTTATTCCATTAAATTAATTTTAACATAAATGGTGCAAATATTTAACATTTATGTCTTAAAACAGAATGTATTTTCCAACCTTATCCCTGAGGCTCGGGTCATTAAACCACTCCAACAACCTTTTGCCCACTTCCATTGGGCTAGAAAGAAAAGTCCTATAGGTCAACAGAAAGTCTTCAATGAATGTCGGATCCACCACCGAATGCTCTTCCACCAAATGCATTGTCAATCTTTCTGAGGTTCCCTGTAGCAAATAAAAATTTAATCACTACCCTGCACAAATAACATTTAGATTTTATTTAAATCTCAAACTTGAAATTTAAAACTAGGTTGTAATACAGAATGACAACATGCAGTTCATCTAGAAATACAGACTTTTAAAAGTTAACTTTGAAGAGATGTTATGCTTAAAAATGAATGAGGGAAAAATTCTATGAAAATTTTTGGCGACAGCAAGACTGTAAAATTCTAAATTGTCATAAGTGATTATACGTGGAGATAAGGAGGGATCCTTCATCTGGGGACGTGAGCTGGGCTGCTTTACCTTGATGACAATATGACCTTTTCTTGTCCCTGTTCGATCAAGTTCCCGATGTTCTTTCACCATAACAATCTCTCCTTCCTCTTCAACTTTTTGCATGTTCTTTTCTACTTGGTTGAGGATACGGCAGTAATCTTGCTGTGCTATGCAGACAAACTGGAATAAAATAAAAGTCATGTATTAATGATAAAGTGCTTGCACAGGATCTAGAAGTACTAATAACTCTGTGTTTTAATTATTTAACACTGACATTTTTCCATGTCTCTCCCATACTTTTTAAATGAATACAGTAATGAAGCTTAATCACATTTCTCTAATTTTTAAATGTCTATTTCTCCTTTGAACAAGGAAACTTTTATTTTTAGAATAGTTTTATGTGGTTTATACCAAAAACCCTAACAATTTAAAAATATACATGATAACATTTAGATGGGTGTTATTTCTATGCCTTTCTGTGACAGTTATAAAACATATGGAAAAGGAAATAAGTAAACTTTAAAAAAATCAATATTAAAAATAATTACCTAATTTAAAAAATTAGATAATATCTTAAAATCAATTTAAAAAGTAGAAATAGATGATTTTTTATGAATAATTCGGTAACATTCAAAGGTAACTATAGAATATT
Organism: Elephantulus edwardii; assembly: GCF_000299155.1. Classification (NCBI taxonomy): domain Eukaryota; kingdom Metazoa; phylum Chordata; class Mammalia; order Macroscelidea; family Macroscelididae; genus Elephantulus; species Elephantulus edwardii. The sequence continues at coordinate 10,008,342 of NW_006399869.1, forward strand.
ATAAACTTGGTAATTATATAAGACACTTTTAGGAAGTGTTTAAACAAGGTCACAAAACATTTTCATTCAAATATTTATTTCTATATCTGATATTAAAGCAGTCACTGCTCCTAAAATAAAAAAAGGAAGAAAATTGCCAATAACATGCACATAAAGCAATTACTCTCCATGATTCCAAGTATTAAGATTGAGCACCTATTACAAGAAAGTAGTGAATCATATTGGAAAAAACCACAATGCAGTATTTTCTCCAATTCATTTAGCAAGTATCATCATATTAATTTTTCTATTAAGAATTTTAGAAGCAAAAACTTAAAAACTCAAAAGATGCAGGTTTTTCTTGTACAAGTACAGTCTTCAACTACAATAACAAACTTAAAACCTATAGTTATGAACAAACACTTGAAGGACATACAATAGTTCTTTATAGCAAGTGAGGGCTACTTTGTGATGCAATTGAAAAACATTATTCTTCTTTCTAACATTATGTTAAAATTGCTTTAATAAATCTAGAAGTTTCTTTAAAGTTTTTGACACATTTTGTTGTTGTTGAGTTGGAACTGACCCACGGCTGACTCTCTGGCAGGTTTCCAGAGGCAGTTAATTCCATGGGAGGAGACTGTCCAGCCCCTTCCCCCAGAGGGTGACTTCTCAAGATTGTAGCACAGCTTTTTACCACCAGGGTTTTCTTTTCACACATAAAAAGGTACATTAAATATTAAGACAAATATTTAGCTGACTAATCGCAAGAGAGGAAGACCCTGGATGAGATGGACTGACTCAGTGACTGGTGTAATGAGCGTAGGTGTGAGACTGGCACAGGACAGAGCAAGGTTTAGGGTTGTTGTACATAAGGTCGCTATGGGTTGCAGGCGACTCGACAGCACATAACAAAAACAGTGTAAGATACCAACCATATCTACCTGTACCAACTTATATACAAATTTAACTTACGACAGGCTTAGGTTCAGAATTTTTTCATAATCCTGGGACTACCTGTAACTGTAATGAACTCAAAACCCACTGCCATCAAATTAGTTCTGATTCACAGACTCTCCATCAGGTTTCTAAAGCTGGAAATCTTTATTAGAATAAACTGCCCATCTTTCTCCTATGGAGTGGCTGGTGGATTCAAACTACTGAACTTGCAGTTTTCAGCCTGTTATGTTATGTGCTACACCATCAAAACTCCTGAAATTTTGTCTATTTTAATGAAATAAAATTTTTAAAAACCAACTCTTCTCTGTGTCAGTGATCATAGGTACACAGTTTTGAAATATGTAGTCTTTTACTCAGCTGTTGCAAATTATTTTTTCTTTTTGTGCTGTAGCAAAGTTGTTCCCTAAATATGGATTAATAATTAATTTCTTAAAGTTTCATGTCCAAATAGTTTTAGGCATTCTATTACATTTTAGAGACCATAATTAAATCATCATTTTCTCATTTATTTTCTAAAAAAAGAAACAGATCACTGAAAAGACATTACATGAAGTAAAATGCTTTCAAAGAGAAGTGCACAAAATTCATTTTCAATAAAAACTCAAAGGTGACTTCCCATTAAAAATTCCAAACTGACCTTCTAATGTAACTATTATCTACAAAGATGTACATTTCAATAAAAATTTTTATCTAGTTCTAATTTTAATGTTTATTTTGCTTTAACATAGTTTTATAATCAGTTATAGAAGACTACTATGAAATTCACAAATATCATTTCAACTAGTAGAAAAACCAATTGAAGATATGTTAATTAGTAGATTTATATCAGAATTCCCTGGGTAATTTACATCGCTAATTTAGTTGGCTGCTAACCAAAAGTTGACAGTTTGGTCTACCCAGCAGTTTTGTGAAAGGCCTGGTGAGCTACTTCTGAAAAATGGCCACTGTATGCTCGGTGGAGCACAGATTTACTCTGACACGTATGGGGTCACCCCTAGTTAGAATTGACTCAATGACCACCAGTATTCACTTTCAGCAAGGTATTAACACATGAAAGAACTGAATGGCCTTGGTACCACAACATGGAATAAAAACTCAAGCATAATTTAACTTATGGAAGAACCACAGAAATTTATCTCACAGAATCATTTTCCGTTAGGCAAAAGACTCCATAGTTATACAGAAATTATAAGACCATTAATTAGCTTTCAATCAACAAACAGTATAGTCAGCTTCCAGTTTATCCATGGCAAATGACCTCCTCCTAAATTATTTAAATTAAAGGCATCATTAACTCCTCATATCCCAGGAAAATTGTGAATCTAACAGAGTTTATTTTAAGAGGTTAGCTCTTATTTAACCTGGTACTTTGCAGTCCATAAGGGAAAGTCATACCTAATTGTTCACATAGGTATCCAAGTGTTCATTCCCCACCGAAAGGTGTAAGGCAGGGCTAAGCAATGCCTGGGGAGTCACTGGCAGGCCTAAGACACAGGCAGTGGAGAAGGAAAAGGGGAGAGGAAAAGGGAGGAAGGGGGTACAGGTAGAGGAAGGAAAAAGGGACAGGAGAAGGAAAAAAGAAAAGAAAGAGGTATATATGGGGAATGGATAAACCACCAATTGCCTGGTTCAATCGGACGTTTACACCTGGCTATGACCTTTGCCCTTCAAACCAAATAGAGGAGAATAAGAATAGACAATGCAGAGAACAGCACAAGAGAAGGAATCTACAATAGAACACAACCTTCAGCATTTCCTGAGATCCCAATGAATAGAAGCACTAATGTTAATCCACTCTCTGTTGTGTCCCTAGACTTAACACAAGCTCAGCTATTTATCACATTATACAGTATTTATTTCAAGAATTACAGGAATTTAAGATAATGAGGGTTAATCACAATATTGCTGCTTCTTGATAAAAGAGTTCATAATTTTCTTCATTTCATTCAGTAACTGACAATCCTCTGCAATGTGCTAAATAGAATATATGATTCTACTTCTTTTACTTACAAGAGGATGAACTGCCATTTGTACATTTGTACTAATATGTGTACTAATAAGTGACATTTTAACAAAAAAAAGTTTGTTAAACTTGAATGTTTTTTCATCAAGAATATACTTTGAAACGTCCAAAATCATTCTCCCTCCCTGTTCCACTAGTAATTTCATGCTTGAACAGATGGAGTGATGGAAGAACAGGAGTGATTCGCTCAGAAAGGAATAGAGGAAGAATAAACGTATCTGTAGCCGGTTTGACTTTGACTCTTCTGTACTTACAGAAACCTTCTATTAGGAGCAACTACAGTCTCCTAATAACGCCGTCACTCTAGGTAAACTGCTACTTCCCATATCCTTTATTAAATAACTTGGATTTTTCTTCCTAACATAACTGCAGGAGAAGGATGGGCAACCTTCTCCCATGTGATTAACTGCCTCCAAAAACCCACCAAAGGGTCAGCTATAGATCGGTTCTAACTTTACGGTACACTATAACAACATGACTTCTGTGCAACTCCCCCCCCCTTCTTTTCTAAGGGCTCCCAGAAAAATATTTCACATACCTGGTATACCTGACTTGAGCATGTGGTGATATTCAGTCATACTGTTTTTATCGATTTTTTGGAAACATTCAAATGTCTCTTTAGTCTAGCACTTACAAAACTTCTAATACTTCAGTCTTACACTTATGAAATGTCTAACAAAAGGGTTTGGCAAATTAGTGGCAGTACGATAAAAGGATTCTAACTTTTACTTGTCCTTTTAGTATTGGAGAATCAATCCTACTTGAATGCTTTGTAATCTCAAAATATAGAAGGATTTGAGGAAGAACTGTTAAGTGATGAAACAGCGGAGAAACAACTCTAACTCCCTTAGCTCAGTTTGTTGTTTTGTACCATAAGCTGTAATTGACCCACAGCCGACCCTTTGGTGGGTGTTCAAAGGCAGTTAATAACACAAGAGAAGACTGCCCAGCCTTCTCCCACCGAACAGCTGGAGGATATGAACTGTGTGCCGTTAGGGTTGCAGCACAGCTTCCTGCCACTAAGCCATCAGAGCTCCCTTAGCTTAACATTATTTTATTTTCAAAAGTATCATTCTCCAGCTAAAATATCATATATAATTTTCAAAATGAACATTCTCCAGCCAAGTAAAGACGGGGAATCTAGCCACCATTTTCTTTTTCCCTACTATGCCAAATAACTGAAAATTTACTGTATTTAAAATGCCTTTCTGATACTACATATTTAAAGTACTTCATTCACAGCCATTTCTGTTTCCGCCTTGAAAGTACTCACTAGAGGAATTATTTGGTAAAATAATTTTGATACTCTTTAAGATTATTTTCTTTATAGCTATGGTTACTTTTCCTTTCAGTAAATAAAAGATCAAAAATGAAAATTTTAGAGATCTTAGATCAACTAGGTACTATAAAAACTTAAAATTCTTTTAAAATAAACTACATTGTCTTTCAGATTGCAGATAACAGAATACCATTGTTATTTATTAGATATAATTACACTAAATATTGATCAGTCTAGTAAAATATTTTTGTTTATATTAAAATACTTTGGGTTTTTTTCAAAGATAAATATGTAAAAAGTTAAGATAAATTATAAATAATTAACACATGCATCTTAAATTTATTTTTATTCATAGAATATTACTAACTAAATCAATCTTGTTATTAGAAGTCATTGAGCTGAGTACGACTCAGCAATCTTATAAATTTTTATTTTACCTGAAAATTTGTTACCTATTATTCAAGAATTTTCCTACCAAGTATTTTTTAATTGTCCTGAATTTATTTTTAGTTAAGTATTTTCTTTTTATTAATAACTATTTTGCTAATTGTTTTTCTACCGATTCATTATCATAATAAATTTTCATAACTTTTAAAATTCTTTATTGTATGCATTCAAATGCTTTGCAACTATATACTAATTTTATTAATCTATTTAAAATTTATTTTAATAAGGGAGAATTGATGCTTTTGAGCTTTGGTGTTGGAGCAGAGTGCTGAGGATACCATGGACTGCTAAGAAAACAAACAGATTCACCCTGGAGAGGGTTAAACCAGGCTGCTCCTTGGAGACAAGGATTCTGAGACTTCGTCTCACATGCTTTGGTCATGTTGTAAGGAGGGACCAGTCCTTGGAGAAGGACATCATGCTTGGGAAGGTGGAGGGCAGGTGCAGGAGGGGTTGGCCCTCTGGGAGGTGGATTGATTCAGTGAGTGGGGCAATGGGGATGAGTGTGTTGGAGACAATGAGATTGGCAAAGGACAGAGCAGAGTTTAGAGCTGTTGTACATAGGGTCGTGATGAATCGCAAGTGACTCAACGGTACATAACAACAACAACAACAAATAATGACATTCATTTCTTTTTTTTAGGAACAAATTTTACTTACTAGTGACAGAAATTTTTAAATATTATATTCATTTTATGGCAACCTTACTTCTGTGCAGTTAAACAACTTTAAGGAATACTTATTTTTCATTTGATGGTCTTAATAAATGGTCTACTTTAAAATACTAATTAAAGGTATAAAACAACCTACTATATACATAGAAAAATCTCACCAGTGTCCTATGTAAGTGTTCTACAATAAGGATAAAAAAAAATATATCATTAATTGTATCTTATACCTGGCAGTCATCCACCTTTGTTCTCATTACTCCTTTCATGTATTCTTTGTCCATTGTAGGAGAGACACCAAAACTGTTTCCCATACATAGTATCTCAGCTTTTCCATCCGGGTAAGTAACTTCCACAGAACCATTCAGAATCACTGACCAGGAATCCAGCTAATATTTTTTTAAAAAAGAAAGATTAAAAATCATACATTGAACAAAGTAAAAATATTATCTATATTAGCAACTATTTTAAGTATTTATATTTGTGCAAGCCAAAGTGCTAGAATTGTCCCCTGAAAATTATGTATAGATCTTTAATTTTAAAGATGAAACAAACAACTGAAGCATTTATATATACACAAGGCTTTTTTTCCCTTTTATTTCTTTCTTGTTGAGACAACACATGGAAAAACATCTATTAATTCAGCAGTTTCTACATGTACAATTTAGTGACATTGATTACATTCTTTGAGTTCAGTGACCATTTTGACCCTCTTAAACTCACTGCTCCCTAAGGTTCCTATCTTATCTTTTGAATTGCTGCTGTCAATCTGATCCCATATAAAGAGTTCTTAAAAGAACACAATTCTTTTTACCAGTTGATCTAAATTGTGTTTTAAATAACTGAGGGATCTGTTTTTTATTTAAGTTATAAAGATAACCTTTCTAGAGTTAATCTGTGTTTGTTGGCTTCAGAGAGTCTAGTGTCTATGGAAATTTCAAATTGTTTTATATTTCCCCTACTTTGATAACACTGGGGGGAGTGTCCCCCTTTGATCAAGATAGGAGAATTTTTTTCCTTTTTGATCAAAGTAGGGGGGGGGGAATCTTTCTTCAAAATTATAGTTAAACACCATTGAGTTCTCTTAGACTTAGGGCAAAAGAGGCCATGGAATTTACTAGCCATATATTCCAAACTCTCCTCCAATTCTTCTCCTATTGCTCCAGAAAAAAAGAAACAAATAAATTGTTGTGAATGTCCAACTGTGGACTATGAAGAACTTGGGCACTATGTAAGGAATGAGAAGGTACAATAGAAACATTATCTCATTAAGTTAGGAATCTAAATTTCCAAACCAAGGAATAAAATTTCTGTGGTGTCCCGACCCTGGTCACTGCTGATAAAATACTACCACACAACTTCTGTCAATTCAACTTTATGCAAATTTCCAGCAAACATAATGACAGCAATTATAATCTTAGCTGTGAGACCCTCCCTTTTTTATTCTGATAAAAGGCAACAGATTGTATGAATATGTATGATACAAAAAAATAAAAAATTAATATATTACAGGTATGTGTACCTACAGGGATGTGTTTAAGTATATTCCTTTAAAAAAAATCATCACGTAAGGAAAAAAAATACAAAAATAAAAACCACCAAAACCCAAAAACACAGTTCTAAAGCTAAGAAGGTATGTGGCAAGCAAAGTAGAGAAACTGTACTGGATTTTGAATTCTGGTGTTAGTGAAGAGTACTGAATATTCCAAGAACTGCCAGAAGGACAAATTGATCTATCTGAGAGGATGTGCAACCAGAGAATTCCTCAGAGGCAAGAATGGAAGTTATCAGCATGGACCAGCCCTAGGAAAAAGGGTAGCAGGCTCGGAAAAGTAGAGGGTGAGCAAAAGAGAGAAAGGCCTACAAGATAAATTAATATTGTGACTGTAACAATGGACTTGAGCATGTTAGAAATCATAAGGATAGTGCTGAGGACAGGGTGAGGTTTTGATCTGTTCACTGGGTTGCAATGAGCTGCAGTTGATCTGACATGTGTATGAGTGTATACACACACGTATACAATAAAGCACATATGAATCACATTATGTCTAATTCTTAGATGTTAATGAAACATCTTGAGATTAGTTTCCTAGGTTTGAAGGTTTAGGACAGCAATAGCTTTGTGAATGATTCAGTATGTGTTGCATAGTATTTAAGGTTTGAACAGCTTGCAAATGACTCTAAGATATGATTATTATTTTCTAGTTATCTAGACAAAAAAGAAAGAAGAGAAAGACTCAGAGAAGGAAGCAGTCTACAGGACTAATAAGTCAACAACAAACCATGGCCTCATCTATTCTAACACCAGAAAAGCTAGATAGTGCTAGCACTACTAAAAATTTTGAACATGGCCACAATACACAGACAAATTCTGATGGAATGAGAAAAAAAAAGTGGAACATAGTTTGTTATCTTAAAGAGTTCAAACTTACCTAGACCTGTTGAGACTAATGGATTACCTAAGACTATGATCTTAATATACTCTTTAAACTTTAAACTAAAATTACCCTTTAAGGTTATTTCTTAGCAAAATAACTGACTGGCTCATAAAAGAAATAATATCACTAATGATTGACAAACTCCTTTAAAACAATCATTTCTATAAGAAAATTGTCTAAAAATTCCTCTAAGGCAAAGAGGAGAAGGTACAGGGAAGAGGGAAATAGAGTGCTGGATATGATACACAAAAAAAGGAATAAATCATAATAATGACACATTAGGAATACAGAATAAGTATCATCATTTGTGTAGATACTGTTAAATGGAAACAGATACTTCTGTGTAAACTTGAATTTTATGAACAGAATATTTAAAAAACATGATATAGAAAAAAAATGTCTATCACTAGAGATACTAGGTAAACATGTATATTTGCAATGTTTGACCTAAGGAAAAACTCATAATACTTATTTTTTTTCAATATTTATTGGTCACTGTTGTTAAAGGAGGAAGTAAAATTTAGACTTTTTCTCTTTTGCTGTATGGACAGATTTCTAGATAAAGCTTTTTCTGAGTGGCAGAAGTTATTTACCAACCTCTTCACCATCATTTAACACAATGGTCCCAGCTCTTTCCACCACCGCAAACACCATTACAGCACAGAGTTCTCGTCTCACTGACATTGTCATATTGGCAAAAGCAGGCAACTGGTGCATAAATTCCAAGAGTTGTTCTGAGAAGCAAAAGAAATTCATTGTCAACAGTATTACTTTATCAAAAAACGGGTAACAAAAAACACATTAAGGTTCTTTCTTAAAAAAATGTTCTACCATCTTACCTACTGTGAAATACAATAATTTTAAGTTATAGTTAGTACAAGAAACTATACTTCTTTGCTGAATCAGAAACAACAGTGTATACTTTAATTCAAGTTCTAATAAATTACTAAAGCTCAATTGGAGTATGTTTGTTGAAAATTAAATGATCTTACTAAACCCTATTGAAGACTTAAATAATGGAAAATAAGAGCTTTGCAAATTCTCCAGAAAGTCAGATGTACAACTCCAGAATTTAGTAAAAGATAAAGATACTTAAAAGTTAAGGAATATTTTCCATGAAACTATAAATATTTTTACAACATGATAATATACATGCAAAAAAAAACTGATACACTATTCCTTATTCTTCAGATTGCCCAAAGGAAAAAAAAACAACAACCAAGCAAACCACAAAACAAGGTTGATCACTTTTCCTATTTGACGCTATGGAAAAGCAGGTATACCCATACAATGTCGATGATATGCAAAATATTAATTTTATTTTATTAATTAGTGTCTAATAAAAACTAAATGCCTAAGAAGGAGTCTTGGTGACATAGTAGGTTACATGCTGGGCTGCCAGCTGAATAAAGGTTGTTGTTGTTGTTGTTGTTATGTGCCGTCGAGTGAATAAAGGTAGGCAGTTTAAATTAAACAGGTGCTCCTAAGGAAAAAGGTGAGGTAATCTTTAATTAAGATTTACACCCTTAAAATTCCACTGGTGGTTTGTCATGAGTTAGGATCAATGTAGCAATGATGGGTTTTGAGGTTAAATAAAATCACAGAATTCTAGATGGCACAAATGATTTGTAATCAGCAGCTATCACGAAGTTTGAAAGCTATTATCTAATCACCTGTCCTCAAGTTGATTCTGACTTACACTGACTCCTACAGGACAGAGTAAAACTACTTCATAGTGTTCCCAAGGCTAAATATGTCTTTAAGAGTAGACTATCAATTCTTTGTCCTGCAGAGGGGCTAATGTGTCCAAATCACCAAACTTTTAGTTAGTATCAAGTGTTTAATCATCGCGCAATTAAGGTTTCCCCTTAAACATTACAGCCAAGAAAATCCTGTGGAGCAGCTGTACACTATGCTATCATGAGTTAGGAGCCAATTTGACAATAGCTACAACAATAAAATCAGAGATGCCTTTGGAGAAAAGTCTGGAAGACTTTTAATGAAGAACATGAAAAAAATTACATGTGAAAAAAATTATGTGTGTTGAAGATTTATTACTTCATGTTGTAATAACACAAAATCAGAAACAGTCCAGTATCCATTTTAAAAATAAAAAACCCTCAATGACCAAGTAGGATATACAGTATGCTACCTTCTGTGCAAAGAAGGTGGAAGAGGTAAAAAAAGAGAAATAAAAGGCTGCTTCATACACACCCAACAATGAATGTATGTCTGCACATTTGCTTGGATTAAAAATATAAGAATAAATAAAAAACTAATGAACATAATTATTTTTATAGGATGAAAAGGTGCTAGAAACGAAATTTCAGTCTACACAATTCCTTTCTATACAATTTTAAACTGATTCACACAATTACATTTAGTACAAAATATGAAATTGTTAAATCTACATAAAATGGTAGCACAATGTAGTCAAATATAAAAAAAGAGGTAGCTAAGTCAAATAAAGGCAGCTTGGGGTAGTATAGTCTGCTGGGTGACTCATGTAAGTAACAGTCACAGAAATGTGAAGCAGTAAGACAGTTCAGGCTCGGTGGCAAAGAACTGAGTCAATTACATTACCTATAATAACAAAATTAAAAATGTGAATGATACAGAAATACGTTTTATATATTCAATTATACGACTATGTTGTATTTCTGTATCTAGAACAAGCATTTCAGAACTCAGTATAAAAATCATTCCTAGTTTATTTCGTGCTCAGCACCATTCTGCAAGTGACCAGAGGGGACATGACTCATAGACTGGATACGTTCTTAGGTTTTCAGTTAAATAAAAATCTAGCTCTCATACTTTTGTATAATGTGGTCACTAAGTAGAATACACAGTAGAAAAACAGACATAAGATTTTGGTATAAAAAAGTTAGCATTTCATTTCAATGAAAAAGAACTAATTTACTGAGCAAATACTTGAATTGATTAACAATGTAGGGAAAAACTGGATGATAACATATGCATTAAGACGGCTATTTTTCAATAAAAGCTTAGAGTTTACTAGAGAGCAACCAAAGAGGCTACTTAAAACTGATAGGTTAACAGTTAATCAAAGAAAAAAAAGTTTTATATCATGAGAAATTTGTAATATGATTTTATATAGGGATAAGCATACCAAGAGGAATATGAGAGGGAGTATCTTGAAAGTGAGATACAGGTTCTAACAAAAAGAGAAGTTCAATCCCACAAATTATATTTTTAAAAAATTAAAGAAATCCTTGGCTGGATTTGTTTTATTTAAAACATTATTAAAAGGTATATTGGTAATGAGGAACTTGCCATTTTCGACATAGCTTAAGAATATAAAATATCCAACTTTTCTGGAGGGAAATAAAAACCAAAATAATAAATTTTTTCTTGTCTTGAGGTTGGGCAGCTCCTCAATAAAACAGGCTTGGAAGCAGGAGTGGCATCCACTTCAGAAATAGCTTGCCTCCAGAAACTTTATGAACTTAGAAAAAAAGAGGAAAGTTTTCTGTGTTCAAGACTTTCATTCATAGGGTTGCTATGAGTTGTCTACGACTCAACGGCACTGAGCAACAACATGGAAAGACAAAAGTTAAGGTACAGATAAATGGTTCCATCAGAATGTTATAAATACTGGTCCTATTTAGAAAAACAAATAATTATGTGGTGCTTGTTACAGATATCATTTCTTTTTCGTTTTTATAAAACGGACCACCCTTCCTGTTCTTCCGCTTTACAAGGTGATGGAGGAAAGTGAGTGTGAAGAAAGGCACCCAAGGAATGTATCAGTCATACACATGTTCATAGTTCACATAAAAGATATCTACTGCAGCCAAGAACTGAAGTATACCTTATTTTCACAAAACACATTGATGTAAATAACATGCTACATGTGCAAACAACACTAATAAGCTAATGTGGGAGGGGTTTAAATAGTTTCACATTATCATGTAATGGGTGTGTTATTTAAATTTAACAAGAATAACAGCCCCAAGAGAGAAAAGAGTGCTTATGTTTGGTTTAGTTCTGAAAAACACTAACTACAAGATCTTTGGAAATCTTGTGTAATCCAAACTGTATTTTTCTTTTTCCCTTTTATTTCAAACCACATTCACTGAATGTTATCTTTTATGTTTATACATTATTACTTTTTAAAAAATGTATATTTGGAAAAATCATTCAAAGTCATTAGTATCTGCACGTGAATTTACAGCTAAGAAATACAACTCATTCACTGAGATTATACCAATAAGCATATCAAAAAGAATTGAGACATTTCTGCTTTCCAAAAATTTTCTAGGAGAGAAATCTTTTCAGATTGAAGCTAAAGTCTGAAAGGAAGAATAAATAGGCTACACATATTTTAGCATTCAACAATTTCCTGATAACTACCTTAAAAAGGACAGATTAAAGGAGAAGATATATAAGTTTAATAAAAAGTAACTCCCAAATCAATTTGTTCTTAGTATGTTTCGTTCAAAAACAAATGAAAAACCAAATAACCAACCAATGCTGGGGGTAAGGATCCTGGTTTAAGATGGAAAAATATTAAAAGGGAATAATTTCATTTCTTCTTTGAACTGACAATAAAGAGATTCTTTTTTTAAGTTAGCAAAGACAGAACAAGAAAATTAAACATAATGAACATGTGACATTAGACATGTGACACTCAGCCTTCAGGCAGTAAAATTTAGAATCAGTCCCATTTATGCTCAAATTTACCACCATCTAGCCAATTAAGATTCTAGCAACCCTCCATCAGGTTTCTGAAACTGTAAATCATATGAGAAGACACTGTCCATCTTTCCCCCTTGGCATCACTAGCAGATCTGAATGGGAGGAGATGAGCAGGCAGCAGTCTTTTGGTTAGGAGTGCAACATACTACAGATTATGCCACTAGAATTCCTTCATTTATGCTCTAGAATCCTTGAAAATCTTTAAAAGAACAAGACCAGGTGTCCCTAGAAAGATGAACAAAGGAGTCAATGGATGAAAACAAAGAGAGAAAAGGATGGATTTGAGAAACAGTTAAATCCCTCATCCTAGGCATAAATCTGGAAGTTAATTACCTGGAATGTTAATGCCATGCATACTTTGTCATAGCCTAAACTAAGAAAATAGATATGATGAAAGACAAAGAAGATTCTATTAGGAAGCTTTCATTGATATTATTTGCAGACCCTCAAAATAACTGACATTTGTTTCAACAACTGCTACACTCTCTACTCAAAGGAAATGAAACTTTTAAAAAAAACCCAAAACCTAACAGTAGTGTCATTGTTAGCTACCATTAAGTCAGTCTCCAATTCATGACAACCTCATGTGCAAGGGGAATGGAAGTTACTGATCCCTAGCTGATTTCAGAGGTAGATTACTAGGCCTTGCTTTCTAGTTTGAAAGTTCCCTTGACACCTGTGTTTCATGGTATAAAACAGAAACCTCCACCATCAGATGGGACAGTTGCTGTTTCACACGGAGTGCAATGGCTGGGGATGAGCCCAGCTCTTCTGCCTGGAAGAGGCAAAACCTACCAATAAGCCATCATTGCCCTGTCAGTCCTAGGTTCTATTGTATTTAGGCTATGTTATCTCTGTATACTTTTATATGGTTTAGATTACTTCTTCTAATACAAACTTACCAATGTCATCATCTGTCCTGTCAATTGGGTCCTTCTCAAGACAGTCTCTCACAATGTCTCTACTCATCAGAGGATCAGATGCCCTCTCAATGTCTTCTTCATCATCCTCATCCTCGGAATCGACTGCAGTTTCAGGTAACCCACTAAGGTCCATATCACCAGCCTCACTTTCTGTGGCCTAAACATAAGAAGAAAGAAAAAAAAAAACAAAAACAAAAACAAAACTATTCAGCAACTTTTAAAAAAGTAAATCAATGCTTTGAGTTGCTATTGTTTGTTGTTATATGCCATTGAGTTGCCAACAACTTACAGCAACCCTATGTACAATAACTCTGAAGCTTGCCCTATCTTGAGACAGGCTCTGCGACTCGGACTCATCTACCCTTATTATCCCAGGTACAGTGTCAATCTACTTCATTCGGGATCATCTTTTCCTGTGTTTTCCCTCCACACTTCCAAGCATGATGTCCTTTTCCAAGGACTGGTCCCTACTAGCCATGTGCCCAAAGTATGTGGGACAGAGCTTCAAAATCCTTCCCCTCCTAAGAGAAACTTGCTCTGAGTGAAAAAAAAAAAAATACTGTCATTTATGTTGTGTTTATAACTGTATGAGTAAATTAGAGGTATTAACACCCAACAAATATTTCTGTACCAGGCACTGTATAAAAAAATTCCTTCAACAAATGAGTGACTTTTTAAAATTTTTGGTGTTTATTACCTCAGAGATGTTTCTTATTTGAGCTGCCATGTGGCAACTGCAATGTAGTAGAATATAGAGTAAGACAGCATTTGCTTTAACTAAAAAAAAAAATGCTTAAGGATAACCATTAATTTTCAAAAATTTTTGCTTCAAAGCAGTATGTGTGAATTATTAAAGCCAAGCAGATTCAATCACCCCTCCTTTGTTAAAAGGTCTTTAAAAAAAATGAACCACAGCTCAAAGGAAGCTTGATAAATATACAACCAAAAGCACTGAGAATTTAGTTGGATGACCCCAATGAATACTCTTGAACTAGAAATTAACAACTAATGAGGCCATGTGTTTACATAAGTCAGTCTTCCAAATCATCAAAACTTTCACTGTTGACTATCAGTTATTCTGTTAAGTTAGTAAGATAAATCCTAGTATTTGAAATATTTATTAGCTAACAGAAACATAAATTTCAAGATTGTTTCTTCTGTTGCGCCATCTCAATCTAAAAATAGGCTTAAGCCATTCTAAACCTTCTCTAAGTATCTTAACTAAAAAACATGCATCAATGTGTATTAGTGTTAATGTTATAAAGTCAGTTCATTAATGGCTTAGAAAGAGTAAAAATGAACCCAATTCATATTAACAATCTCAGTTCTGAACATCACAAGTAATGCTTCTCATACAAAATATTAAAATCTGAAATAATCTAATCATAAAAGCTATTAACTTTGTAAAAATATGAAATATAAAGTTTCCGAACTCCTGCTGCACCAAGATTTTCAAGATACTACAAACATTTTCTTTTCAAAAAGTAAAGACATCTTTAAATAAAAAAATCAAGATAAACCTGGTAATAAGCTAGCCAGAGTATTTACAGTCAGACAATGTTTTAAGTGTCTTGTATGTATGAATTCATTTCATCTTTAATACAATCTAAATATTTTGTCTATTATTAATTTTTGTTATTTTCCAAACAAAAAGTGAAATACAGAAAAATTATTTTGCCAAGGTGTGCTCATGGCTGAACTGTGAAATCAAGATTAGAAACTAGGACTTCTTAACCTTTACCACAACATGTTCATTTAGTAGACACAAATATGAATGTAGACTTAGAAAGGGATTTACACATTTTATGCAATTTCATAATAGAAAGGAATAAAGAATACTTAAAGAGTCAATTTTGCCATTTTTTAATCAACAAAGTTTCACCTTTCTAAAGACTTATTACCTTCTATTTCAGAACTATTATTTAACTCTATTCTTTGGAGTAATACACATAGATATTAATACTTTCTAAAGTTTAACTATCAGTTTTAATTAAATTTTTGGTTCTTACAGATTTTAAAGTAATCCGCTATATAAGATTACTTTATTTAACCCTCAGGCAACTATCCACATGACTTCTGGAGTGTTGGTAGCTTTACCTGAGTTGAGAAAGGCCCAAACTGGTTCAGCACTTCTTAAGCTGAAGGACCCAAAGAATAAATTCAAGTCTTGAGTTGCAATACTTAAAAGGATGCTTTGGGCAGAATATTAAATGATCCAGGAAGCATTAAAAGAAGATGGAAGGAGTATAGAGTCATTGTAGCAAAAAGAATTGTCTGACACAGAAGAATTTCATGACACAATGTATGAGCAAGAACCTGTAATGGTGGTGAAAGAAGTTCCAGCTGTGCTAAAGGAACTGGCAAAAAATAAGGCCCCAGGAATAGATGGTATACCAATTGACATATTTCAGCAAAC
>NW_006399869.1:10024653-10026872 GCF_000299155.1 Elephantulus edwardii
AAAGGTGTATGCCAGAAATGTGTCCTATCTCCATAAGTTTTCAATCTAGGTACAGAACAGATCAAGTAGAAGTCTGGGTTCTATGAGTAGTAGTGTAGCACCAAGAATGGAGGAAGACTCATCAACAACCTGCATAATGTAGATGACACACCTTGCTTGCTGAAAACTGAGGAGGACCTGAAGAATTTACTGCAAAAGGTCAAGGACTGCAGCCTTCAATATGAATCAACATCAAGAAGACATATATTCTCTCCACTGGGCCAACTGGCAGCATTACAATGGACGGTGAAGTGATTTAGATTGTTAACAGCTTTAGTTTGCTTGGATCCACAATCAATACTCTTGGTAATAGCAGCCAGGAAATCACTCAAAAGATGAATTGCACTGGGAAAGTTTGTTGTCAGAGACTTCTCCAGAGTACTGAAGAGAATTGCTATCAGTCTGGAGACTAAGGTGTACCTGATCCAGGACACTGTCTTTACAATTACATGCTATTGGGCTGTTTCCATGTTCTTGTGATAGTGACTAATGTTGCTATGAACACTGCTGTACAAATCTCCATTTATGCCTCAGCTCTCATTTTCTCAGGGTATTTTTCAAACGACTCGACGGCACATAACAACAACAACAACAACAACACCAACAGTAAAATAGCTGGGTGATATGTAATTTCTATGTCCAGCTTTTTGAGGAAGCGGCAAACTGCCTTCCAGAAAGGTTGTATCATTTTACAATCCCATCAATAATGGATAAGAGTTCCTTTCTCACCAAATCCTCTCCAACATTTATTACTTTCTGCCCTGCTACACTCTGCCACTGCTACTGGAGTGAGACGGTACCTCAATGTGGTTTTTATTTGCATTTCTCTTATTACCAGCGATTTTGAACATTTCTTCATATGTCTGTTTGCTATTTGAATATCTTCCTCTGTAAAAATTCTTTCCATGTCTTTTGCCCATTTTGTAATTGGGTTATCAGTCATTTTCTGGTGGAGGTCCAGCCCAAATGTCCAACCACAAATGAATGGATTGAGAAATTATGGTACATTCACACAATGGAATACTATGCAGCTTGCAGGAAATATGATTTTGTAAATTATTACCTAACTTTAGAACATTACACTGAGTAAACTAACTCAATCCCAAAGGACAAATATTGTATAAAGTCATTATTGTAGAATGAATATAAGGATTTGAGGTGACTGGGCTGAGGGTGGAAGCAGAAGGATAAGGATGTGCAGGTGGAGGGGAGATTAATCATGGAGTTTTACCATTTGATGGGTAAGGGGGATGAGGGAAATTAGAAGAATCTCCAAATCAATGCATTCGAATTTTGTAAATAAATGAGTGTGGGGTTTGTTTTGGGTTTTTAAGGAAAACTGGATAATGACTAAGGACGATAGAAGGAAAATGGGTGTTTTTTTAATTGTGGTGCTGGAGAAGAGTATTGAGAGTATGAACTATACCATGCACTGCCAAGAAAACAAACAGGTTTGTCCTGGAGAGGGAGAAAAAAGGCTGCTCCTTGGAGGTAAGGATTCTGAAACTATGTCTGACATACCTTGGGCATGTTACAAGGAGAAATAAGTCTTTGGAGAGACACATTATGCTTGGGAGGGTGGAGGAATGTCACAAGAAAGGAAGACCCTGGATGAGATGGGTTGACTCAGTGACTGGGGTTAAAAGGGGTAAGTGTGTCAGAGATAAGGTTGGCTCAGGATAGAGCAGGGTTCAGAGCTGTTGTAACCAGGGTCACTATGAATCGCAGGGGGTATGACGATACATAACAACAAACATAAACTCTAAATGGACAATAAGTGTTGAAAGAAACTTGACTGCTTCTAAAAAGTCCTTCAACAATGTTCTCAAAAGCACTACTAGGAATAGAAGGGCTCCACGTAGGAGAGATAAACATGAGTGCTACTGAGTCTGAGATGCAACTGTGACATCCTCAGAAACACAGTATTCAATTGTAATTCAGAATTCACTGAACTGGAGCTCAGTGGCCTAGTGGTAAAAAGCTGTGCTGCAAGTTTGAAGGTCTGTGGTTTGAAGCCACTAGCCGCTCCACGGGAGAAGAATGGGCAATCTCCTTCCATGTGATTAACTGTCTCTGAAAACCCATTCTTCAACGAGATGGAAAAGGCAATCTCCAATTTCGTATGGAATGGAAAAAAGCCCCGAATAAGCAAAGCACTCCTTAAGAATAGAAGAACGGTA
>NW_006399869.1:10028672-10036110 GCF_000299155.1 Elephantulus edwardii
CTGGGAGGAGGGTAGAGAGAATAGTGCAACAATGAATGAGTGGAAGCCCAAAATCTCTGTAAATGTTTATGAAAATTAATAAAATATAATTAAAAAAAAAACTGTCTCTGAAAACCCAGCAGAGGTTCAGCTATGAGTCGGGTGCAACTCCACAGTACACAAAAACATTGAATTATCACTAGATTCTAGAATTAGACTAAACTAGAACTTAATACAACATAGTATATAACGGTTGGAGTAGCTCTTATGGCTTAGTGGTAAGGAGTTAAGATGCAAATCCAAAGGCATGTGGTAGGAATCCACTAGCTACTCTATGGTAGAAAGACAAGCGATCTCTGCCAATTTGACGGTGGTGGTGGTTATTATGTGCATTTGAGTCAAGTGTGAGTCACAGCGACCTTATGTACAAGAGCTCTGAAAACTGCCTTATCCTGAGCCACAGTCACTGTATTTGACACACTTACCCCTCATTACCCCAGTTACTGTGTCAATTCATCTCATCCAGGGGCTTCCTTTCCTGGCTGTCTCTCCACATCCTTCCAAACAACATGTTATCCTCCAAAGACTGGTCTCTCTTAGCAACATGCCCAAAGTATATGAGACAGAGCTTTAAAATCCTTGCCTCCAAGGAGAAATTTGGTTTCACTCACTCCAGGATAGAACTTTCTGTTCTCTTGGCAGTTCTTGGAATGTTTAATATTTTCCTTCAGCATCACAACTCAAAGGCATTGATTCTTTTTCTATCATTCTCAGGCACAATCCAGGTCTCTGATACATAGTAAGAAATTGCAAAGACCATGGCCTAAATGAGGTGCATCCTAGGGTCTGGTCTGATATTATTGTTCTTTAGCGCTCTGGAGAGGTCCTGGATAGCAGATTTACCTAATGCAATTCATCTGTTGATTTCCTAACTGCTAGTAGCAAGAGAGTTGATTGTGGAACAATCTCTACGATTTTCTCCATTTACCATGGTGCTACCAACTGGCACAGTGGTGAGAATTTTTGTTTTCTTGACGTTGAACTTAAATCCATATTGAAGACTACAATCCTTGATCTTTTGCAACAAATGGTTCCAATTCCATGGTACATAACCAACCACCAAATCATGTAAAGGAGTAATATTTAAGTTATTAAAAGAAAATTATGCAAAAAAGAAAATTATTAACAAATATTAATTGGATTCACTTCTACAACACTGACTCACTCTCCACCCCCTTTCATGTAATAAACACTGGTAGTTTTTTATCTTAGGCATTTTTTTCTCCTTTAAGAAACTATTAAAAAAAGAAGAAGAAACTATTAAAAAAAAATTCCAAAGCAATAACCTGTGAAATTATTTTCTTCTCTTTAAAATGAAATCTGTTACTAAATCATATACTGAATTCATTTTAGTAATCAATCATGTAGTCCCTGGTTATATCTGACTACTAGCCAAGATGTTGGTGGTTCCAACTTAACCAGAGACATCTCAGATGACAGGTCCAATAAACTGTTTTCAAAAAGGTTTACAGCCTTGAAACTCCATGGGTCAGTTCTGTTCTGGGTTGCCATGAGTCAGAATTGAGATGATGGTGGTAACAACAACAATAGATTTTATACAAAACCGAATAAACCCATTTTCAGGAATCTACTAATTTCACAATATGTCTATCTTGTAACAAGACAACTGGAGTGAAATAAGTATCAGCTGGTGTGCGGGAATGAGTGATAAACTTAAATGCCCAAGACCTACAGTCACTGAAGTATATTTCCTGTTAAAGAAACAAATATACCTTAGCTCAGCCATTTCTTATTTTGCTTTAGCCAACTTACTGAATATCAATATTATTACATGTAAACTGAAGTTATACCTTATTATTATTTATAGTAGTGCTCGTAAGTCAAATTTGGGGGGTAGAATCAGTCCAGGTAAATGGGAAAAATCTACCCTCTTACACAGATGAAGATACACATACATATACACAAATATATCATAGAAATGAGGCTTGCACGTAAGCTAGAGTCTCAAAATTTTACTTAAAGATTTTAACTCCTACAATGTAACAACAAATAAAATTCTTCTCAGGCAAATTAGACCAATCAAATTTTGGCCACATTTTTCAAATTATATTAAATTTTTTGATTTCCCTATTTACATAAAATTTTGGTCAAAAGACTCTTCATAAATAATTGTAAAAATAGTGTTTAACCTGAAATGATTACCATATATCTAAACTAAGTTTCATACTTTCAACATACAATAATTAATCTTCATATATATTCATCAAGTTAGTATGGTTGTGTTTAGGTGTGGTCAAGTATTTCCAACTCATTGTTGCTGTTGTATAACATTGGGTTGGAACCAACCCATAGCTGACCCTCTAATGGGTTTTCAGAGACAGTTAACTGCATGGGAGGTGAATGCCCATCTTTCTTCTGCAGAGCACCTGGTGGATTCAAACCATGTATCTTTGTGCTGGCAGCATAACTCCGTATCATTAAGGCACCAGAGGTCCTTGGTCTGACTCATAGCAACTCTTTCTAAAGCAGAAAACACCATTCTGTCCTGCATCATCCTAACAATCACTGAATCATTGAGGTTACTGTGAAAATTGACGTCTAACTGAATCTCTTTCCTTTTTTTTGCTGACTCTGAGCATGAAACTGTTTTCTTGAAACTGGTAATATGTTAATATTAGCCTCAATTTTAACAGATGAGAAGATATTCAAGGGAATGAAATAAATTACTTAATGTAAAAAAGGAAGGAGAAGAGAAGGAATGGAGAACAGTTAACTCTCCAGGATTTGAAATTACATTGGTTCAACAACAAAATACTAAACTGCATTATGTAAAGCTTTTCCAATATATTCTTACTAAATAGTCAAAATTTTTAAAATTAACAAAATGTTTTCTGCTTTACTAAGTTACATAAGATAAAGTTATAAATATTACTCCCCTGCCATATTCTAACTTTTTTACAAACTATAATATTACCAAAATTAACACTTGTTTCTAAATCTTTTCTTTTAAATAAAAATATGCCCACGTATCTTTTCTATTTACATTTATCTGATTATAATTTGTTCTAGGAGGGAGAAAGACTTCTATTTTACAGGTAGGCAAGGAACTCTTGTACTAATTTAACTTTCACAAGTATAGCCAATTTTTAAATTGTTAAATATTCCACATAAATCATCATGTTTAAGGAGGCTACTTAGTTAAGTATCCTTGACACTTATTTGCATAGATAGTTATGATTACATTTCTGTGAATGAGTTAAATCTAAAAAGTTATTATAAATGCTTTAACATAACCATTGATGCTAACTTGAGACACTAATAATGGCATACATATAAAGACAGTATAAAAATAAATTGTCTGTTCTTAATTTCATACCATCAGTGATTTTTCCCTTTAATATAGACTATCCATGACAGATATATTTTCTAAAGCCCTGAATCTAAATTGTTAGGTTACTCTCCAGGCTTTAAATTCTTAATAGGAATTTCTAACAGGGAAAATCTATAAATATCCTTTTCTCTTTCTCAATATGAAGTGAGAACTGACTCTGCAGTAGGTTTTCATACGAATGAAAGCACACAAGAGGAGACTGCTCATCTTTTTTCTTATGGAGCATCTGGTGGAGTCCAACCAACTACAGTACAGCCCACAAGCCACCGTTGTTGTTGTTGTTGTTGTTGTTATGGGCTGTCGAGTCACTTGCGACTCATAGCGACCCTTTGTACAACAGCCCTAAATCCTGCTCTGCCCTGTGCCAATCGCGCTGTCTCTGACACTCCCATCCCAATTATCCCAGTCACTGAATCAATCCACCTCATAGAGGGCCTTCCCCTCCTGCGTTGTCCCTCCACCCTACCAAGCATGATGTCCTTCTTCAAGGACTGGTCTCTCCTTACAACATGTCCAAAGTATGTTAGATGGAGCCTCAGAATACATGCCTCCAAGGAGCCACCCAGTTTAACCCTTTCCAGGATGAATCTGTTTGTTCTCCTAGCAGTCCATGGTACTCTCAATACTCTTTCTCCAGCAACCACAGCTCAAAGGTATCAATTGTCCTTCTATCCTCCTCGGTCATTGTCCAACCCTCTGATGCATAACAAGTGATTGCAAAGACCATGGCCTGTAGCAGACGCACCTTAGTCTCCAGAGAGACACCACTGCTCTTAGGAACTTTGGAGAGGTCCCTAACAGCAGACTCTCCCATGACAATGCACCTTTTAATATCCTGGCTACTGGTGCCAAAAGTGTTGACTGTGGAGCCAAGCAAACTAAAGCTGTGTACAATCTCAATCTCTTCACCATCCATCCTGATGCTGCCAATTGGCCCAGTGTGAGAATCTTTGTCTTCTTGACACTGAGCCTCAATCCATATTGTAGGTTGCAGTCCTTGACACTCTGCAGCAGGTGCTTCAGGTCCTCTTCAGTTTCAGCAAACAGGGTTGTGTCATCTGTATAATGCAGATTGTTGATAAATCGTCCACCAATCTTGACCCCACATTTCTCCTGAAAGAGCCCAGCCTCCAGGATAATCTGTTCTGCATACAGGTTGAAAAGGTATGGAGATAGGATGCATCCCTGGCATACGCCCTTCCCAATTTTGAAACATGCAGAGCTTCATAAATATTACAAAGGTAAAAAAATCTGTGTTAATATGACAAGCAAGAGGATTCTCTCTTTATTATATATTAAATTATGAATATATTTTATTTGATATACATCCATTTGAATTTTCTCACTCATAAATTACTTTTGTGTTTTGCATATTTTATACCAGAAGTTGAGTACTGGGGAGTTAGAACCCTTGAAAATTGGCATTTAGGGAAAATGATCTCCAGCTACCTTAACAATGTACACATGGTCTTGCAAGTCACTAACAGCTGTAGGAAAAATAGAATAGAGTGCTTTCCACACTGTGAGAGAGGGAAACTATGGTGGTGGACAGACTGTGAGGAGACTGTGGCACTGATGTGAAGAGACTGTTAAAAGGTGTGACTAGAGGAACCCTAGAGATAGAGCCACTGTGAGATTTTTGGCTTACTGTAGGAAAAGCTGACTTGTGACAGCTCTGACATAAAGTCTGCTATATGACAGAAGAAACCAGAAGCTTCTTGCATTTGTGCTCCTGAACTGAAACTTGTACTTTCACTAATTGAGGAATTGTTTTCTTGCTGTTAATTTGGGTTGGGACTGTTGGACTAATATTTCCCTAAATGATTAATAGGAAAAGGTGCAGGCGTATGAGGGTAGCATTTCTGACTATGAAGCTATATGCATCGAGCTATAGATATAGACAGGAACAGCTTCCCTTTATGAAGTAGGCAAAAGTCAGACTTGGCCTCCTCCACGTTGCATCTGCTCCTTTTGCATGTATTCTTCAAATTACTTTGCATGAGTGAGTTATATTCTTACCTTAAACCTTTATTCATTTTTTTGTTTATTCAAAATGTATGAGCCACTTATTTGACAATTAAAAGTTTGTTGACTGCTCACTTTATCTAAATTTTATATTAATTTTGATAAAATGAAACCATAAATGACTCTCTTACCCACAGAGCAAATAAATTTATTTTGGTAGAAATACAGCCAGAGTATTCCTTAAAAAGATGGTGAGACTTCATTTCATATACTTCACACATATTAGAAAGAACCAGTCACTGGAGACAGACGTCGTGTTTGGTACAGTATATGGTCAGAGATAAACAGAGATACCTTCAATGAGATGGACTGGGCCAGAGGCTACAACAATGGGCTCAAGCCAAGCAGAATTAAGAATACTTCATCCTGTTGTACACAGATTCATTACCAATTTCAACCTGATAGCACCTAACCAACAAATCCCATGGTAACTTACTGAAAAATCTATGACTTTCCTTATTGATTTGTTAAGTTTCTTTTATTACATAGTATATTCTTAGACTAGAGTTCCACATTGCTTAAATCATGTTCTTTTGATCTACCTATTGATACACAGCAATTTTCAATCCCCACTATCTATCATAGTGGAATGGTCTGTATATTCTTATTATGTTAAAAACCAAGCCATTGGCATGTCAGCTAAGGTGACCTTTCAAATTAAGACTAAGTGAGAAGAAAGGCAAGTGTTCTCCTTTCAAAACTCACCCAGTTGAAAAACTACAGATTACAACAGAATATTTTAATAATCTTGCAAGGTGAACCTCCTATGTTGAAGGCACTAAAAATACAACTACAGCAAAAATGGACTGAAGGTTATCATGATCATACAGGACCAAGTAATATTTTGTCATGCATGGGGTTGACATGAGTCAGATCCAACTCAAAGGCAAAAAACATTGTGAATCTTCCTAAACCACACACTCTGAAACTCACATTATTAATCCCAGATTTTATTATGATGAAATGGTGTTAGCACCGATTATATCACATCATAAATTTAGACAGTATGACTCTTAATACAAACAACCTATTCTTTAAGCTTGCTTCTATCTACTCCTATAAAAATCCTTTTTTCCAACTCAGTCAGGATCTCAGTATATGTGTACCTCCATGAACTATTTTCATTCCTTTCCATTACCAGTTTATATTCCTTAATCTAGTAATTCAATTACATTCAAGCAACCTATCTTTACTGAATGTCTGTAAGTTGCTGACATTGTAGTCTGAGGAGAAAAAAAAGATAAATTCTATGCTTTCCTGGATATGTTATTATATTGGGCAGTCCGAACATCAGAGTAACAATACTTATTGTTATGTGCCGTCGAAAGCGACTCATAGTGACCCTATGTACAACAGCCCTAAACTCTGCTCTGTCCTGTGCCAATCGCACTGTCTCTGACACTCCCATCCTGATTATCCCAGTCACTGAATCAATCCACCTCATAGAGGGCCTTCCTCTCCTGTGCCGTCCCTCCACCCTCCCAAGCATGATGTCCTTCACCAAGGACTGGTCTCTTCTCACAACATGTCCAAAGTATGTTAGATGGAGCCTCATAAACCTATGTAATAATACTATAAAGTATCAAAACAAAAGCAAATTCACTGTAATTGGTTCAGCACCAAACCTCAAGCACATTTCTAGGAGGCTGTAAATCACTTCACGAAAGACGATAATTCATCTTTCTCCGGGAAGGGGCAAGTGGATCTGAACCTCCAGGGCCATATGGCCTAGGAACTATGCAACCAGAAATATATACAAGAAAAAATAGAAGAACCAAAATTAAAATACCTGCTTTAAACAAGGTAATAAAAGAAAGACTCTATTAAGAAATGATACTTGACAGTGAGTTGTACATACCTTTTCAACCTATATGCAGAACAGATTATCCGGGAGGCTGGGCTCTATGAGGAGAAATGTGGGGTTAAGATTGGTGGACGATTTATCAACAATCTGCGTTATGCGGATGACACAACCCTGCTTGCTGAAACTGAGGAGGACCTGAAGCGCCTACTGCAGAGTGT
>NW_006399869.1:10036775-10038042 GCF_000299155.1 Elephantulus edwardii
AACAACAACAACAACAACAACAACTTGGCAATGAATGCAGAAAGGACAAAACTTGTAGAAAATATTCCAGGCAGTAGTGAAAAAGGTAACGGCTTTGTAGATAGAAAAAGTCAGCCATGTCATTCCATCTTTCTTCATATTATGCACATTAAAAACATCTGTAAAACATCTGTCTAGGTGAGGCCAAATATTTGCTTTCTTTTTGCTTACTGTGGAGAAAAGTACTTAACAGAGTATTTAAGAACAACCATGTACTTGAGAACAATTCCTCAACCAAATCTCTATTTTTCTCATTAATTGGCTCGCCCAATCTCTGCTATTACCATTTCAAAATGTTCCTCTTACAATTTCATCCTCCAACCTGCTCAAATGATCCCAACTCTTCAGACGGAAAATGGGAGCCATCAGACAAGAATTTTCTGACCTTACAAACTCCTTCCTCTAAACTCACAAGAATCTATGCCAGTTAAGACAGAAGAAAGTGTTCCTGCTCCTAAGGCAATTTACCCCACTTTGCTCTCAAATTCCTCTTTGCTGATTGTCACAACATTATTCTTCTTGGTTCTTGTCCTACTATATAAGTTGAACCAATCTCCAATTTGTGATCTGTTAACATGCTTCAATTTGACAACTTAAAAACATTAATAAAAAAAGTATTCCTGAATCAGAATTGTACAAAGATTGAGCAGCCTGCCATGTAAGATAGTTTTAACTGATCTATGTAACTTTCCAAGAATAAAATAGGTACTTGACAGGTAAGAAATTAGTAGACGATTTAAATATGAGATTGATAGTTAAGTCAGATACATCTCAGATTTCTTCTGACATTAGAATTTGTGATTTAACTTGAAAGGTCTAGGGAGTTGTCAGTAAAAGAAATAGGAAAGATCTGGTGTGAAAACAATGGCTATGAACTTTGTAAGCAAACCAGTATAAAATAAAAACTTATTTAATAAAAAAATTTTATTTTTAAAAACTGAAATAGTCTACTGAGAATGTTTATTAAAATGTTTAGTACAGCCAAAATAATTCAACTAGATTGACAAATTTTTCACTTGAAGGATATAACATATTTATATATAGGTGACTGTCATCACATTTGAAATACAAAGCATTAAAAAAACAAATAAATGAATCAAAATTATTTAGAGGGAGCTGTCTCTTCAACTCTACTTCAAAGTAAAGTCACTCTGTAGGCTGAAACCTCCTTGTCAGCACAATTAGGAGAAACTCAACTATACTCTGTGTTGTTGTTGTTATGTGCCGT
>NW_006399869.1:10041067-10045974 GCF_000299155.1 Elephantulus edwardii
TTCTGTTGTACATAGGGTTTTCAGAGGCTTGCTATTTCAGAAGTGGATGGCCAATCCTTCTTCCTAGTCTGTCTCAATGTGAATGTTCAGATTTAGAGAAGTATTAGACCGACCAGCAAGTTAAAGGTATATCCCTTATTGCGGAGTTAACTTTAGTGTCAGTGTTGTCCCTGCCTTTCTCATACGCACCTTTAGGCACATCAGATATTCTGATGGTCGTTGGGAACAAGAGAATCTCCCTCAAAAATTTAATCATGAACTTATCCTCATCTCCTC
Source organism: Elephantulus edwardii (assembly GCF_000299155.1). Lineage (NCBI taxonomy): Eukaryota > Metazoa > Chordata > Mammalia > Macroscelidea > Macroscelididae > Elephantulus > Elephantulus edwardii. The sequence continues at coordinate 10,041,344 of NW_006399869.1, forward strand.
AAGGTAATTATCATAAAGGCTCACAGTCTCAGAAAATGTTTTCATATGTAAGTGACTTCCTTCATTCCTATAATAAATTTACTTTTAAAATCTATATTCAAGCCACAAAGGAGTTTTAAAAAGCAGTTGCTAACAGCTACAGTCTTAAACTGTTTTCCTATTTCCCATATTAAAAATGTGTACTACGAGGTTAAGAAATCTGTCATTATGCTAATATGTAAAATAAGCTAAATCACAGGTTTTATTATATTGTTGATTTTCTTATTAAAAAATTCTCGGCAGTGTTGGGTAAAGGAAATGGAAAAGATCCACTGTGAAAAACAATTTATACACTTTTTTTTAGTAAACCAGTTATACTTTTTTATGGTAAAATAAATAGATTTTCACCAATCAATAATCTGCAAACAGCAGCATCTATAGGAAAGGAGGGAGAGAAGGATGGATAGATGGATGCATCCATCCATCAATAGATCCATTCATCAATAGATGGATGGATGGATGAGATAGCCAGGAACACAGACAAAGAACAAACAAATATTTGGGGATGTTTAAAATACCAAATTACTAATCAGGAATTTCTCCACAATTCCCTTCATTACAGAAAAAAGGGCACCTAATATATTATCTCTTTTAAAGGACATTTATTTTCTACTAAATGAAAGGATATTTAGTAAATTTAGAACTTAAAAATTTTACTATAACAGTATTAAAATGGTTTACTTTTAGTAATTAACCCCCCCACTAATACAGTACTGCTTAAATGAACCAATAATCTTGAATCACTATAATGTTCCTAAAGAAAAGATACTTGTATATTATTTTATATCATAATTCCTAAGGAGTCAAGAATTTTATTTTATATTGTGAGTAAAATGTCTTTTGTGTGATTGTTTGAAAAAAGCTATTATTAATGGATTACATGTGAAGGCTTCAAAGGGTTATTTTTTTCTTTTACTTTGGTTTTCTTAAATTTACATTTTGTAAATCAAGTGATTTCTTTTGGAAAAAGATTATTTTTCCTTCCTTAAGTAAAAAAAAAAAAAATTTAAAAATTGTTTTTTCTTTAAAACATTTTGTCCTAGGAGTGGAAGGAGCCCTACAGAGACATCAGCCCAACCCCCTTAGATTGAGGAACGCCCAATGCAGAATCCCATCTCCCTCTGCCATACTGGTCTGTTTCCTTTTACAGGTTAGGGTTCTTGGGCCGAAAAATAAGGGAGATCAACAGTATCCAAAAATTCTGCCAAGACATCATCTGCAACTAATATAACAATGAACTCAAGGACCTGCAACTGAACTGTCTCATAAAGTAAAGTGGTACTTTGGCCTTGAATACTTGAATACTGCTATACCCAGTTACATCATACAGTATTTCTTAAGGTCAAATGGAAGAGGTCAGGTGTACTGTTTCTGGAGGGTAACAGTCATCCCATGTCAGGAATACAAGAGGGGAGTACAAATATATAGGTTCTTCACAAAACATTGCCATATCCTGGGACATTATATAGTTATATATATATATATAACCTAACATCTACTAAAAAATGACTCACATAATGTCAGGAAAGCCGCAGTCAGCCTCATCATTATGAAAAAAAAACACCAAAATAACTCTTCTCCTATAAAGAGCAGACCCAATGAATACCCCCAGATAGAGAGAATATGAAGAAATATGTTGATGGGTTATGTCAACAGCTACAGAAGATACAAATAATGAAAGAACCAATGGAAGCCATTAAGAGAGAAAATACCCTAGAGACAGTGATCCAAAGAAATATATTGATGAGAAGCAACTTTATGGAAGAAATGCAAAAATGGAATAAAGAATTAGTAGTATAGATAAAGAGGTACACGAACTTAAAAAATCATCACAAGACAGAGAGAGTGCAGCCAACACTGTGCTGGAAATAACAGAAAAGCATGAAAATGCAATCCAGAATATGAAGTCTAAAATGGCAGAAGTGTCCAACACAATGGTGGGACAAAAAAAGGAGAATTGAAGAGATGGAACAGAGAGTCAGTGAGCTGGAAGACAAGAGTCTCACTGGAAACATTCTAGAGGAAAAATCAGAGATGAGATGTAAAGAAAATGAAGAAAACATTAGATTCATGTAAGATGACATCTAAAGGACAACATATGTATGACTGGAATTTTAGAATTTGGGAATAACAGGGAAATCACTGTGAGAAAATAGTGGAAGAAGTACTAGAAGAAAACTTTCCAGGTTATTCTGAAGAACAGGGAAATCCATACTCAAGAAGCACAAAGAACACCAAACAGACTAGACTCAAAGAAAAACATCAAGACATCTATGTTATAGTCAAATTCTCCAAATTAAAAGATAAGACCAAATACTAAAAGTAGCATGAGAAAAACAAAGAGTCACCTGCAAAGGAGAAACAACTGGATTAGGTCCTGATTTCTCAGCAGAAACTAAGCGAGCTAAAAGACAATGAGATGGTATATACAGAAAGTTGAAAGAAAATAATTGCCAGCCAAGGATCCTATATCCATCAAAGCTCTCCATCAAATATGAAGGAGAAATTAGATCTTTTGCAGAAAATATGGAACGTAAGGAATTTGTGAAAACAAGACCAAAAATACAAGAAATTCTAAGAGAAGTCCTCACACTGAGATGTCAAAGAAAATGGGTGGACCACAGTAACCAGAAACATCAGAAAAAGAAACATGGCACAATGGCAAGCAGTAAAACCTTGCCTGATAATAATCACAATCTGAATGGACTAAATGCACCAATTAAGAGGAGAAAAGTAGTGGAATGGATTAAAAAAAACAATGTCCATCAATATATTGCCTACAAGAGACACATCTGAAAAATGAAGAGCTAGACCGACTCAAAATCAAAGGCTGGGGGGGGGGAATATACCAAGCAAATGGCAACCACAAAAAAGTAGGAGTGGCAATATTAATCTCTGACAAAATAGAACTCAGAATGACAATCATCATTAATGATAAGGAAGGGCATTGCATCCTGATTAAGGCAGAATAGATCAAGAAGACATAATCTCAGTCAACATTTATGCATCAAATGACTGATCTGCAAAATACACAAAACAGTTAACACGTTGCCACACACTTTAACACATTTTGCCGTCATGTGCACCAACGTTTCACAGAACTGAAAAAATAATCAGCACCACAATAGTGATAGGAGACTTCAATACACCACAATCACCAAAAGATTGGTCAATTAAAAAGAAACTGTATAAAGATATAGAAGATCTAAACTATACAACCAGCCAACTTAACCTTATGGATATATTAAGGGTACTGCACTCAACAAAAACTCAATTTACTTTCTTCTCAAGCTCACATGGTACATTATCCAGAATTGATCACATATTAGGACACAAAGTAAGCATTAACAAATCAGAAAACACTGAAATAATGCAAAGTATCTTCTTGGACCACAATGCCATAAAACTAGAAATTAAACACAGGAGGGTAAAGCTTACAAAACCACCCATGTGGAAGCTACATAACTCTCTGACAGCATATGGTTGGATTATAAAAGAAATAAAGAATGGAATAAAAAAGTTTCTTGAAACAAATGATAATGAAAATATAACTATCAAAACCTCTGGGATGCAGCTAAGGCAGTCTTGGGAGGGGGGGACAGTTCATAGCAATAGGCACACACATAAAAAAGGAAGAAAGCTGAAGAATCAATGATCTAACTCAACACCTTCCACAAATAGAAAAAGAGCAACTATCTAATCCGATAGAAGGAAAGGACAAGAACAAGAGCTGTAATCAATGAGAATTTAAAAACAATTGAAACAGTCAATAAGATAAAGAGCTGGGTTTGGTTTATTTTTTTTTTGCTTGTTTTTTAGTTTGTTTTTTTTTTTTTCAAATTTTATTTTTTTTCCCCAATTATTATTTTTTGTGATTGTACCGTCAAATCAGATCTGACAGGTACAGGAGAAAATTGTCCCTCCTTCTCCCGCAGAGGATCTGGTGGATTTGAATCGTGTTATCTCTGGGATTGCAGTACAGCTTTTTGCCACTAGGCCACCAGAGCTCCCCAAGGAGCTGGTTTTTCAAAAGGGTAACCACTGGCAAACTTAAGAGAGGACAGATAACTCGATTAAGAAATGATAGAGGTGACATCACAACTGAACTAGATGAAATTAGATCAATAATATCAGAATACTATGAAAAGCTATACTCTGATACACTTGAAAACCTAGAGGAAATGGATAAATTCTTTCATACTCATGCCCTCCCCAGAATGACCCAAACAGATGTGGAACATTTGAACAGACCCATTAGAAAAGAACAGTCATACAAAAAGTTCTCCATAAGAAAAGTCCAGACTGGATAATTTCACACCTGAACTTTACCAAACATTAGAGACGATTTATGACCATTTTTACTTAAACTTTACCTACAGAAGTAACACTCCCATTTTATGATGTCCCTTTCCAAGGAACATTTTGTCTCCTAACTTACATGCCCAAAGTATACATAAGATGACACTTTGTAATCTTTGCTTCCAAGGAGCACTCTAGCTGCTCTTTCTCCAAAACTCAACTGTTTGTTCTCTTGGCAGTCCATAGAATATTCAGTACTCTTCTCCAAAACCACTGCCTAGTACGAGTCAGAT
>NW_006399869.1:10047589-10053858 GCF_000299155.1 Elephantulus edwardii
CCAACCAACCGCTACCTAAAGGCATCAAGTTTTCTGTCATTACTGCTTTATTTATTTATATGTACAAAACCCAGACATATAACAAATAACATATAGTAGTATATTTTTTTTAGATTTTATCCATTTAGATCCATAAAACTCCTTGGAACAAATGAAAATGAAACTGAGAAAAACACCTTCTTACCTGGTAGATATCAGAGAGACTGCTGCTTCCAGAGTCACTAGTGATACTACATCCTGAATGGCTAGAAGAAACGTGGGTCACCTGTGGGTGGAGACTGTCAGCAAGGTGCAGCTTTGTGAAATCTGCAGGAAGCTATGGAAGGAGCAGGAAAAACTAAGATTACAATTTGAAATATGATTTTTTATATTCTATTTTATATATACTAAAAAAGTAAAGATACTTTAAAAAATTATAAATGACTAGATATTCTTAGTCATCAGGAATCACCAATTTTTTCCTATTTTTTTTAAATGCATAAGGACATAATAAACCTTAAATCATAATAAACCTCATACTTATTATCAGTGAACTTAATGATTAATATTTTTCATTTAACATTTTAATTCAATGAATTTTCATATTACACATCAATGTGTGAATTAGTTTACTGTTATTTCTTAGCAATCACATAAGGCAACTTTCTGGCAATATACAAGAAAACAGATCTGAGGTTCCTGAATGCCCAAATGATGTTTAAATGGGGGTGTGTGTATGAACATTTTGAAACTGATAAAATGGAGAAAAATATGTCTTGAAGAATTTATAATCTAGTAGAATATAAACAAAATTATAGGTAAATGCATACATATACAAATAAATATTCTTTTTCTCCTTATTCATATTTTAAACTCTAAAGGAAAAAAGTCACTAGTAAAAGAAACTGATCAGAAAACATCTGTTGAGGGGAGCTCTGGTGGCCTAGTGGCAAGAAACTGAACTGCAATCCCAGAGGAAGACGGTTCGAATCCACCAGACGCTCTGCCGGAGAAGGAGGCGCAATATCCTCCTGTACCAGTCAGATCTGATTTGACGGTACACGTACACAAAATTAAAAAAAATAAAAGAAAACATCTGTTGAAATTTCCATTTTCCACCTCTCATAATTATGTAACAGAGAATATGCATCAAAAAAGAAAATATCCATTCATTTGTTCCTTGAAAAAATATTTACTAAGCCCCTTTTCTCTGACTTTGTGCTAGTCAGTATGTGAGACATCAAAGAAACAGTATCCTTAATAAGCTTATACTTTTCTAAGTTATTACCAATTCTTTTGAAGTAAAAATAAAAACAACATGTGTACACAGTAGCACAATTACCACATTATCGGCTAACATAGATTATATCTCAAAATATATTCTACCTCCATTGATGAAGCACTGGTAACATTCTTACTTTTCTACCTGACTTCCATTAAATTGATTCCACATCATTACAACTTTATGAAAAATGGTCCTATTTAGCTGGTGAATAATAATAGACTTACTTTTTAAAATAATATTAAAAGTTTATCTTGGCTTATCTCTCTTTTGGTCCAATCCCTACACTCCCCCAAGAAAACCAGTGTCATTTCATAGTTTGGAGGAAACCTCAAAACTGAGGTGATTAAAAGTTTATGACAATTAATGGTTTTTGAAATCTCAAAGTTCTAAAAGAATATGCAAAATGTCTTTATAAAGCACAATCATTCACAACTGATTTTATGAGTTTTTGTCCCTCCTTCTTACTGTAAATACTAAGATTTAGTAATATTTAAACAAGGCAATCTATACAAGGAAAATATTTAACAGTAAATATATTATGTGGCATATAATTGGAAATCAATTAACAGTGAAAGGCACAAACAATGAGGGTGACCACAGTAGTGAGGTGTTTATTTATAGGTGTGACATCACAGCAACCATGGCCTAACCACTCACACTCATTGTCACTGAGTTGGAGCTAACTCATAGCTAACCCTTCACTGTGTTTCCAAGGCTGTAAAGCACACAAGAGAAAATTGCTCATCTTTTCCCCAGAGAGCCATTAGTAAATTCCAACTGCCAAAGATGCACTGCCTGCAGGTTAGCATTCTAACCCTCTACAGAGGAACTATGCTACCAGAACTTCTTTTACATAAGAGTGTTTTTTAGAGATGTGATGGTGATATTATTTTAGTGTGCTATTGATTCTGAACTGACTTTAATAGCTGATCCTCCAGGAGGTTTTGAGCAGCAGTATAGCACATGGGAGGAGATTGCCCATCCTTCTCCCATGGAGTACTTGGTGAAGTTGAACAGTGTAGCTTTGGTTAGCAGCACAGCTCCTTACCACTAAAGCACCAGAAGTGATAGTTACTAAAGCTCCACAGAAGTGATAGTTTCAAGTTATAGATGAAGATATCATGAAATATATAAAATTCAGAATAAGAATGATTTCCTTATATGCTAGAGAGGTCCCTAAATATTTCTAAATTGAGAATACATTATTTTATTAACAATGTAAACTAGTAAAATATTTACAAGGATGAATGTATACATGACTCTTTCACCTGCAGTTAAGCAGTAGCTATCAGATATTTTAAAAAAGTGTTCAAAACCAGGATAAATATCATCCATCTTCTTAACTACACTTCAATTTAATTTAGTCACTAACCACAGAATGCAATTGAGGAAACATTATTCTATGGCTCACTGATTTTAAAAGACATCAATCAATACATGTAATTACTGACTAATAAACATATTTCTATTGATCTTCTCTTACAAACATGGCTTGAGTTGGTGTATGCTATGTAATATGATTTTTAATTATACTCTAAGCAATGTCAAATATGGTATATCTAATGAAATATAATTCACTAAACTACTATTTATTATTATCTCATAGGAGTCTATTCTCTTAAGCTTCTAGTAAGTGGCCATCACTCCTGGCTAAGAATTCACTTCATGGACAGCACTGAGAGCTGTAAGAGCACCAAGCATCATAGAAGAGAGATGCAGGCCAGCCTCCAGAGACCACAATCTATTCATCCATGCCTATTATAGCCACAAACAGCAGAACAGCATGATTGTGCTTGCTTACAAACCTTAATAAAGGCGGTCTAAAAGAAAGAAAAATATTTTTGCCTCTAACAATTCAATTCTATTTACTAAGTGCTTATTGAGCTCCTCTTATGAAAAACACTTCGTCATGGTTGCAAATATAAAGGTGATATTTCCAATTCCAAAGATAATTTCTAAAATCCATTGTGATAGGTGTTATGAGTGATAGAAAAATAAACTAGACCTAGTTTTCCAAAGTTTTTTCCCACCACCTCCTGTGTTCTTTAAGGAACAGCATGAATTATTTGGTTTGATTTTTTATGAATCATCATTATATATAATTTATATTATTTAAATACCTCTTTAAGACATTTAAATACAGATGTCAATTTAAGAAAAGCTAAGTCTATTAGAAAAAAAGATAGAAAATATTATAATATTATCATCTTCCCCCACCCCCCCAATAAAAAGTGCTAACAATGCTGTAAGAAGTTGTAGAAAAGCAAACAGCTTTTGGGAATGGCAGTGAAATTAGTAATTTGGCCTAACCTGAAGTCCTACTTAGGGGCAAGGGAGCTTTTAAGAGACAAGTGAGAAAGACAAAGATATGAAGATGCAGGCACACAGGTTTGAACCAAAGGGAATGAAGAGCCTTCTTGGAATAGACTCAATCATTTCTCTCTAAGATAAATCAAATAGGCACACCATGCCAAAGATATTATTATTATTATTATTACTATTATTAGGTGTCATCAATTATGACTCACAGCAACCCCATAGACAATAAATCTGAACCCATTCTATCCTGTGCCAACCTATAATTTCTGCCACACTCAAGCTGATTGCTGTAGTCACTTTGTCAACTTTCCTGGTAGAGGGCCTTCCTCTCCTTTGCATCCTTCCAATTTTCAAAGCATGATGTTCTCCTCTAAGGAATATAGCCTTTCCTAGCAATGTGCTCGAAGCATGTGAAACAAAGCATTGTCACCCTTGCTTCCAAAGAGCAATCTGGCTTCACCTTTTCTGGCTTCACCTTTTCTAAGACATATGTTTGTTCTTTTGGTAGTACTGGGGATATTCAGTACTCTCCTCCAACACCACAACTCAAAAGCACCAATTTTTCTTTTGTCATCCATCTCTCAGATGCATAGCAAATAACTGAAAAGATCATGGTCTGAATCAGACATCCTTGTGTGTTAGCATAAAGTTGGCTATTTTTAGCCATTACCTTTGCACCCTCTGGTCTCCAGCTACCTTAACTGTAGACACACGGTCTTGCAAATCATCAATAGCTGTGGGACTGAGTAGCAAGACTTGAGGGAGACTAGAACAAGACCCTGTTGAAGTTGAGACCCTGGTAATGGTGCAGGAGACACTGTTGCATTTTTGTGGAAAAAACTGTGGCAAGGTATAACCAGACTAGCCCTGAGATAAAGGCCACAGTAAAAGGGTCTTTGCTGTTCTTGTTGAATGCTTGAAGAAAAAGCTAATTTATAACTGTTCGGGATGACTGAGAAAACCAGAGGCTTCTTGAATCTGTGTTGCTGACCTGAAACTGGAGCCTGGAGTTAATTGAGGAACTGTGAACTGGGACTTCTGGGCTAAAACCATTGCATACTGTCTGATCAATTCTGATAGGATAGAGCAGAATAGTCCAGTAAGGTTTCCAAGGATGTCATCACAAGATTAATACATTTTTCTTCTGCAGTGGCCAGGGACTCAAATTGCCAACTAAATAATCACACATTATTAAAAACTGATTCCATGTTAATATACATCAGCCAAACAATTAAATGTGTGCCCCCCCACCCCCTCATATCATTATTGGTACTCTGAGCCTTCTTTATACTTTTTCTTTTCAAACTCTGCAAGGTAGAGCCAGAAGTGATAAATCCTTTACTAAAGATGGCTCCTATTTCCCTGTGAGACAGAGACTCATGCCATATATTCACCACTTATTGAAAGTGCATTATGATGATTAAATGAATTAATTAATGGGCCTACAGTAGAGTGGTTCCTGGCATGCGGAAATCACTACAGAACTATATAAACTATATATAAATGACTTGTGGGAGGCAATGGTCCTTTCTATCTCTAAAATTTCTGGATCTGAAATACAAGAATAGGTGTAAGTGGGTTAATGGGCTTTTCCCAGATAAGTCTTTCCTTTTCAAAGTCATTCAGCTAGAGACACTATTCTTATGATACTCTAGAATGCAAGCTGATCTGGTGTATTGTTTCAAAAGCAATTTGTCACCCAATTCCAGAAGTATATGTAGTCATACACACCAGTTTTCCTTTCTCCTCCTTTTTTCTTTCTTTTCCTCATTTCCTCTCTTTCTTTTTTTCTACTGTCTCTCTTTTCAAGCAATATTAATTCTTTGAAATTAACTGGTTTTTTGACCAGTGTACACATACAGCTGAATCCCGAAACACAAATCCATTCAACACTCTATAGGGCAGGGGAGAACAGCTTCACAACATTTCAAAGGTTGCAATCTTTATGAAAACAGATTGCCATATCCTACTTCCATGGTGTCACTGGGGGGTTCAGTTAGTAGCCAAACACTAAACCACTTCCAGAGTTCTTTACAACTTGAATTTGTTATCAGGTGTCCCTGAGTTGACTATAACTCAGAGTTTGAATACGCAGGTAGTACTCTTTACTAACTCATTTAAAATATTACTTTAAAAGATGGTCAATTTATTTTTCTAAATTATAGCATTTCTTTAATGGACAGTCTTCTTCTGTTCAAGTTTTAGACCCAATATAGACTCAATGGGAGATTATTATGAAATCAGAATGGACATGACAGAAATTGAGATGTTCTTGTCATCGTATACCGCAGTCGGAACTGACCAAAGCTTGACTCCCTCCAGAGGGTTTTCAGAGGCAGTCAAGCACAAGGGAAGAGACTGCCTATTTTTCTCCCACAGAGTAGCTGGTGGCCTCAAACCAAGTGTCTTTGGGATTGCAGCGCAGCTTCTTGCCATAAGCTACCAGAGCTCCCCAGTGAGATTTTGTTTAAAAACATCAGAATAAGAAAAATTTGGATTCCTGAATACAATTTATCATAATAGTAGTCATATGCCTTTTCAATCTTTCTGAAGTAATTTTGTACTTTCTTAAGTCAGCTCTGTTTTCAAATGTTGTTGTTGTTGTTGTTATGTGCCGTCGAGTCGCCTGCGACTCATAGCGACCCTATGTACAACAGCCCTAAACTCCGCTCTGTCCTGTGCCAAT
>NW_006399869.1:10054053-10061919 GCF_000299155.1 Elephantulus edwardii
ATTCTCAATACTCTTCTCCAGCACCACAGCTCAAAGGCATCAATTCTCCTTCTGTAAAAAATCCAATTTTTTATGTTTTTATATCCAACATTACCACAATAGTTTATTGTATATGTTCCTCCAAAGATTATAACTACATTTTCTTTGTTTTTTTTAAGCACCAACAACAACACAATTCCTTTTTCAATAGATTAAAAATCCAACCAAAAAAGAAAGGGTATAAAATTTGTTCTCAGCCTCATTCCCAGCCCTTTCTCAAACCCTTCCTCACAGGAAACAAGTGCTGAAATGCTGGATGGCTGATGTGTTAACAATTCCTCCTCTCTGGAACCATACCAGTTTTTCCCAAGATGTAGGAGTCTGTTTCCCCATTTCTTAAATTTGCACAAGCTCTGGGGTCTACTGTAGAATGTGGCAGTGATCAATACCAGTTCCCAGATGAGGACTTATGAGGTCCTCTCTGCTTCCTGTCCCCCTAACTAGTGACCAAGCCCCAGACTAGCCTATTGGGGGTTGGCAGGGCAATCCTAGCTGAGGCCTCCCTTCCCCTTTCCCTGTATTTGGCTCTCAGCTGAGCTGGCACCAGGTCTCAGGTACATGAGACAGCCCAGCCAAGTTCTGCAGTGCCACCCTGCTGAGTGTACTACAAAATGCTGACCTGCAGGCTCATTGTAAGCTAAATGGTTTGTCTGAAGCCACTGCACTCTGATGGTTTGTGAAGCATCAACAGATCTATAACTACATAGTAAGTACACTTTTATATGCAGAAGAGGTAACACTTAGAATATTATTTTAATATTGTAAAGTAACTCTCATGGTAATGCTATGCTTATATTTCAGTTGAATTTTATTAACAATATCTATATTTTTATAGGTTAGAAATCTTTAAAATTAATAACAATTTAGGTATTGTGTGTGCACATGGGAGTGTTATACACACACACACACACACACACACACACACAACTGGGGAAGAGGGAAATCCTCCCAAACCAGTCATATTTTTAGTGTAAACACTATACAATTTTTCTGCCTGTCATATTGAGCACTGCCTCTTGAGGACAGAATGAACAGAACCAGCACCAATACAGGTGGATGAAATATGCATAGTTATGCTTTATTTTTAAAGTTCTTTGCTACTTTCTTGTAATAATGCAAACCTAGAAATTAGATTTATTGAAAAGGTATGGGGACAGAATGCATCCCTGGCAGATCTTCTTCCCAATTCTGAACCATGCAGTGTTTCCTTGCTCTGTTCTGAAGTCTGCCTCATGGTCCAAGTACAGGTTTCATATAAGCACAATCAAATGTTCTGGGATTCTCATTCTCCTCAGAGTCAGCCACACAGTGGTCCACACAGTCAAAGCACAGACAGACATTCCTCTGGTACTCTTTTCTTTCTGCCAAGATACATCTAACATTAGCTATGATATCCCTGGGCTGTAAGAAGAGGAATGTGGCATCAGGATTGGTGGAAGATTCATCAACAACCTGTGTTATGAAGATGACACAACCCTGTTTGCTGAAACTGAGGAAGACTTGAAGAGCTTGCTGCAGAAGGTCAAAGACAATACAGGTTGAAGCTCAACATCAAGAAAATAAAGATTCTCACCACTAGGCCAACTGGCAGCATCAGTATGGACGGTGAAGAGATTGAGATAGTTAACAGTTTCAGTTTGCCTGGCTCCACAGTCTTGGTACCAGCAGCCAGGAAATCAAGATAAGAATTGCATTGGGAAAGACAGCTGTCAGGGACCTCTCCAGAGTACTGAAGAGTAATGATGTCAGGCTAGAGACTAAGGGGAGCCTAATATAGGATTTAGTATTCCCAATTGCATGCTATGCACCAGAGAGGTAGACAGTAACTAGATAGAGAATTGATGCCTTTGAGCTGTGGTGCTGGTGAAGAGTGAATATACCATGGACTGCTAGAAGAACAAACAGGTTTGTCCTGGAGAGGGTGAAGCCGGGTTGCTCCATGGAGTCAAAGATTCTGAAACTTGATCTGACATACTTTGGGCATGTTGCAAGGAGGGACCAGTCCTTGGAGAGGGACATCATGTTTGGGAGAGTGGAGGGATGGTGCAAGAGAGGAAGACCCTTGATGAGATGGATCGATTCAGTGATTGGGGTAGTGGGAGTAGGTGTGTCAAGGAGACAATGTGGTTGGCACAGGTTAGAGCAGGGTTTAGGGCTCTTGTACAGAGTCGCTATGAGTCACAAGCAACTTGATGGCACATAAAGCACAAAACAACAACAATAAACCCAGAAAGCACTTGATATCAAGATAATTATTTTGAGACACACGTATTCACATGTCTTTCTTTCAAAACCTAAACCTTTTCTAAGTACTATGCATATGGTTCATTTAATTCTAAGCAAAATCATTATAAATCTTGTTGCTGTTGCTAAGTGCTGTTGAGTTGGAACTGATTCATAGTTGATCCACCAGCAGGTTTTCAGAAGCTGTAAATCACACAGGAGGAGACTGCCTGTTTTTTCTCCTCCACAGAGCAGCTGATGGATTAGAACTGCTTGCGTTTGGGTTGGTAGTCCAGTACCTTACTCACTATGACACCAGAGCTCCCTTCCCCAATTTTAAATATGAGAAAACTAAGACACAGAAAACAGAAGTGATTTGTCAAGATATAACAAAAAGTGGCAGAGATAAGGAAGGTTCCAGCCAGCCCAGGAAGTTGAGCTCCAAAAGAAACTTATTAAACATTTATTACATAATCACAAAATTTCAATGCACTTAATAACTTAACTTCTATAGATAGTGATATAATAATCAAACACCACTTTCTATCAATTTCTAAACGAAGTTTCTTATAAAAATTTCAGTATCACACAGAAAATAAAAAATTACAAATTTCCACCTTCACTTTCCTACAACTGATTAACATTTTTCATCTGCAACATGAATTATTTTGCCATTGCAAAGCTACTTTCCAAGTGTGATGTTAAGAGTTTATTGTTCAAAATGACTTCCCTAAGCACTGACTGACTTTGCCATGTGAATGGATGGGAATACACGAATAGGTTATGTTAGCCTATCCACAAGGAGACCAGCCAGTCTCATCATTACACCGAGTAGATCCAGCAGTAAAACTGAAAATCTCACCACTAGTAAAGGAGAAGCAGGCATATAATGAATACCCTTTAGGACCAGAGATTCACTCTATACAAGCACATACAAAAGTGCATTTTCCCTGCTAACTTCTTGTTCTCAACTACCTACAAAATACATATTTGATTCATCCTGGAGAGGGTTAAACCAGGCTGCTCCTTGCAGACAAGGATTCTGGGGCTTCGTCTGACATACTTTGGACATGTTGTAAGGAGGGTCAGGTCCTTAGAGAGGGACATCATGCTTGGGAGGGTGGAGGGACAGCGCAGGAGGGGAAGACCCTCTACGAGGTGGATTGATTAACTGACTGGAGTAATCTGGATGGGTGTGTCAGAGACAGTGTGATTGGCACAGGATAGAGCAGGGTTTAGGGCTGTTGTTGTACATAGGGTCGCTGTGAGTCACAAGTGACTCAATGGCACATAACACCACCAACAACACTACCACCACCACACTCTTCTGAGAGATAAAAAAATATAATAATCCCAAAAAAGCTCTCTAGATAACTTTGTCTGAGAAACGTTTACTGTAACATATTATATGTGTGGGCCCTGAATCAGGTGATTTAAAATTCATGCTCTAGATAGCAATGTCCTTATTTTAAATTTCAAACTACTTTGTGCCTTTTCCTTTATGTTAGTAATAACTTCTATCACTTTATTATGGTGGAGGCTTTTTGTTGAGTGTTTTGCATCTGTTTTTTTCCAAAAGTTATAAAAACCAATATGTCCCCAAATTAAAAAAGCTTACATGTCTTGCCCCAAGTATGAAGCTCCAAAATCTATGTATTTTATACTCTGTATCCTTACTCTAAATATTTAGCACTTAGGATCCTATTTTAACAATTGTTACCATCTTCTTTTCTTAAACTGTAACCACTTATGCCATAGATAGCTTCATTTTTCAGACCAAAAGCCAACCCAGTGATTTTTTTTAAAAGGATGTTAAGAGAAAAAATTGTCCATAATCATACCATAATATTATACTAGTTACTAAAAACTGGATTCTCAGTCTTTGGTTTTCCACGCCAAAGGGAGATTAGTACAACTGAAGCAATAATCCCAGGAGAAAAAGGGAGGTCACCAGTAGCACCAGAAGACAGCTTCTGTGAGCAATTAGACACCAACTTTGATGAGTTCCAAAGGGACTATGTTTAGATTCCCCACTGCAAAATGCTCAGTGGAGTACTGAAGTTGGGGAAATGAGAGTTTAACGTCAAGGAAAGTTTCCTATGAAATCTTTGGAAGATTATAAACTGCCTTCTTTTTGAACAAAGATGAACAGGTGATTTAAGAAGAAAGTTCGACTCAGAATAAGTAATTTTTAACTATTTATAAACGAAACATGCTTACTTACACACAAATGCAAACATAATTAGGCTTGCAGACAATAAAATGTAGAGACTATTCATCAAACTACTGTCTTCCTGTTTACACAGTTAGACTGCATTTTCCCAGACTCCTTTGAAGTTACATATGTCAAAATAACAGAATTATCCTTTTTGGAGTCTATAAAGAGTGATGTGTGCTCCTTCTACAACTTTTATTTTTTAAAAAGCATCATACAAAAACAACCTTCCATATATCTTGTGATCTATCTCCCTCCACCAAGACAGCTTCTACTGGATGACAATGAACACTATGTGTTGAAAGCTAAAGACAAGAGAACCCCGAGAAAGATTTACCTTGGCTTCTTGACTTACAGCTCAACGGGACAATGTCTACTAATCAATAAATCCTCTTTCAGACTTTACACAAAAGAAGGAAAAATTTACATTCACTGCTCATTTAAGAACATGTCTAGCTTCCAAACACTAGGTAGTTGTGTGAAATTAGCATCATGAAAGGGCTGGAGACCATGCCCTGCCTTCATGGCCAGTGTGTTTGGTTACTCACCACCTTTCTGTCACCTCAGACAAATGTTGGGATGCATAGGCACGCAGGCCCCCTTTCCTACCATCTTGGAATCCGTAATAAGGAGGCAATGGTGTGAGGGGTTACTCAACACTCCCAGGACTATCATTACCTGGACAAGCTCCAGGTCTCCTGTGGACTCTTAAGACCACTTCTTCTCAATTTCCCCAATCTGCTGGTCACAGAGATAGGCCTCAGTGGTGGGTACTTTCCAGAATTAAGAGTACAGACTTTCTTTGGAAGAATACCTTTTCGAGTCCCTGCTGCCCTGCCTGACGCCTGCAGTCCCATTGTCTGCCTGTTCCAAAGTAGCCAAAGGCCTGGCCCAGCCTCACTGACAGATGGGTAATAACTGACAGACCACAAAGCCTTCTCACACATCTTTCCCTTGACTCCTCATTAACATGCAAAATACCCAGAATGGAGAACTTTTACTATTATCATAAAACAAAATGTGAGGAAATGAGTCATTTGGTAAGTAAAGAGTTGGTATATTTTGTCTTATTTATTATTTGGTAAGTTAATTCATTTTCTTTTACAAATACTCTGATCATTTTTATGACCTACTTGTGGGAAATGCTTTAAAGTCAAATTCTCAATTTATATGGTAAGGTTGCTCTGATGGTCTAGTGGTAAGAAGATACACTACAATTCCCAAGGTATATGGCCCAGATCCACCAGCTGCTCCTTGAGAGAAAGAAGGGTAATCTCTCTAGCAATATACTGCCTCTGAAAACCTATGGAGGTTCAGCTATGAGTGGGTTCCGATGTTATAGCACATAATCAACAATAGATGGGGATCTGACAATATCCTGTTCTATCATTTCATAGCAAAAGCATATATTTTGAGAGGAAAAAAAACCAAGTGGGGCCATACACTTATTTAGTCAATTCTTCAATCAATAGTTATGAGAAATCTACGTAATGTCAGAATGTCAAACATTACTCCAGGCTTTCTATAAATCACAACAAATAAGGATACAGTCTATAGTCCTCTAAATCAAGAACTAGTAAGTGGAGACAAATAAAAAAAAAAAAAAACCAAGAAAAGTGTCAAATACTAGTTGTTGTTATTATTATATGCCATCGAGTCGCATGCAACCCATAACAACTCTATGTACAACAGCCCTAAACTCTGCTCTGCCCTGTGCCAATCGCACTGTCTCCAACACATCCAACCCAATTACCCCAGCTACTGAATCAATCCACCTCATAGAGTGCCTTCCTCTTCTGCGCTGGCCCTCCACCCTCCCAAGCATGATGTCCCTCTCCAAGGACTGGTCCCTCCTTATAACATGTCCAAAGTATGTTACACGAAGCCTCAGAATCCTTGCCTCCAAGGAGCCGCCTGGTTTAACCCTCTCCAGAATGAATATGTTTGTTTCCCTAGCAGTCCATGGTACCCTCAATACTCTTCCCCAGCACCACAGCTCAAAGGCATCAATTCTCCTTCTATCCTCCTCGATCATTGTCCAAATCTCTGATGCATAACAAGTGATTGCAAAGACCATGGCCTGTATCAGATGCACCTTAGTCTCCAGAGAGACACCACTGCTCTTCAGAACTTTGGAAAGGTCCCTAACTGTAGACTTTCCCATCGCAATATGTCTTTTAATTTCCTGGCTACTGGTGCTGACAGTGTTGACTGTGGAGCCAAGCAAACTAAAGCTGTGTACAATCTCAATCTCTTCACCATCCATCCTGATGCTGCCAATTGGTCCAGTGGTGAGAATCTTAGTCTTCTTGACACTGAGCCTCACTCAATCCACATTGAAGGCAGCAGTCCTTGACCCTCTGCAGCAAGCGCTTCAGGTCCTCCTCAGTTTCAGTAAGCAGGGTTTTGTCATCTGCATAACACAGACTGTTGATAAATCTTCCACCAACCCTGATACCACATTTCTCCTCATAGAGCCCAGCCTCCTGGATGATCTATTCTGCATACAGGTTGAAAAGTTATGGAGATAGGACACATCCCTGGTGTACGCCCTTCCCAATTTTGAACCATGCAATGTTTCCTTGCTCTGTTCTGACAACTGCCTCTTGGCCCAAGTGTAGGTTTCGCATTAGCACGGTCAAGTGCTCTGGGATTCCCGTTCTTCTCAAAGTCAGCCACAGTTTGTTGTGGTCCACAAAGTCAAACTCCTTTTCATAGTCAATGAAATACTAGCACAGGCCATATTTAGCAAAGATTAAAAGAGAGCAACCCAATAGTGACTGAATGATCATGGACTGTCTCTCTAAAATGACACAATATGATCAGAAAGTTGTCTTTTATTATACTCATTATCTAAAGGAGGGATCATTCAAACCATTCCATCTTGACATACACACACTCTGTATACAGTTTAAATACATACTTTATATGCTAAGATAGCATATATGAAATATTCATTTTTGCACAAAATGGAAATAAATTTAGCACATTAGTAAACTGTTGGAATATAATTGCTAAGTACTTCACTAAATAATTTCTATGCCATGTAAACAACTTTAAAAAATAAACTGAGTACCATATTCACTACCAATGAATACTCACAGTAGTCTTCAATTGGGTTTCAGGGGCTAGACATCTTTATGGGGTATGATTGTCATCTTTCTCCTCAGATTAGTTGGTAGATTCAAACTCCTGATCCTTGGATTGGCAACTGTCTCACAGTTGTTGCTGTTATGTGCCGTCGAGTAGCCTGCGACTCATAGCGATCCTATGTACAACAGCCCGAAACTCTGCTCTGTCCTGTGCCAATCGCACTGTCTCTGACACTCCCATCCCGAATATCCCAGTCACTGAATCAATCCACCTCATAGAGTGCCCTCCCCTCCTGC
>NW_006399869.1:10062615-10126386 GCF_000299155.1 Elephantulus edwardii
AGCCTCCCGGATAATCTGTTCTGCATATAGGTTGAAAAGGTATCACATTATAAAAAATTTGAAGTCAAAGTCCTTGCCCTGAGTCAAATTATTTACAGATTCAAAACCCTCAGTGGGTTTTCAGAGTCTGTAAACTGTCCGAGAGGACACTGTACTATCTGTCTCATGTAGACCTGCTGGTGGATTTAAAATACCAGAAAGGGGGTATGTTTGGATTAGCAGCACAACTCTTCACAGACTATACCAGAGATCCAGTCTTGACTACTTAGCAAAAGGACTGAAATCTGTGCTTGCCTATAGGTATCAAAAAAAGAAAGGCCTGAGGATCTACTTTTGAGAAGTCAGCCATGAAAGCCTTACAGAGCATAGTTCTGGCACACCTGGGGTTGCTATGTATGCACCTAAGTTTTTGCAATAGTAACTGTTATTGATACTTATATGTTATGAAAAAGACAACATAAAATGTGTTCAGTGCCCTTTAAACTTGAGAAGCACTAACATATATTCAAATTTCAAAACTCAAATGTTTTAGGATGGGACTGTAAGGCTTCTCAATAATTATCTGTTGTTCTCAGAAAACAGCTCTCCTGCACTGCTGATTGGATTGTAAAAATGGGTGTCTTCTCTAAAAGCTGACCACAGAAATCCCCTATGACCCAGCTATTACACTGCTAAGAATATACCATAAGGAAAATAGAACTGAGACACAAATAGAGATTTGTACACCTATGTTCATAACAGCACTAAGTCACAATAGCAAAAAGCATGGGAAAGACCCCAAATGTCCATCAACAAACAAATGGTGTGAGAAATTATGGTACATTCAAACAATGGAATATTATGCAGTCTGAAGGAGCAATGATTTTATGAAACACTATATAACGTGGGAAAATTTAGAGTTCTCATTCAAATGCAATGTACATAAATGATCATTATGCTGAGTGAACTAACTCAGTCTCATAAGGACAAACATGTCATAAGACTATTATTGTAAAAGCAGAAGGATGTGGATAAAGTAAGATGTGGATAAAAGTACAAATGGGTAAGGGAAGGGAAGACAGGGGGCAAAGAGTGGGGAAAGCAGGAAATCATCAGGGTAACAGAGTTTGGTGAGCGTGTGATGACAAGGGACTAGGAAGATTCAATGGTGACCTGAAAAGACGGTAGTGGTAGGCATAAATCAATAGTGACTAATTTTATAAAACATAATATACATAAGTGATCATTTGAAACACAAAGTGTACTGTTATAACACATACCATAGTTAATTACTATGCTCTTAAATGAAACCTCCGATTCTATTCTCCATGACTTTATTATTATTATTATTATATTCATACACCACCACAGGTTTTGTTTCTCTAATTATAAAGATTACAATTTCTAGACAGTAAACCTTTAATGAAGAAAGAAAAAAAATGGTTTATATCTGTTTATCTTTTTGCTTCAATGATAAACATGTTGTTATGTGCCGTTGAGTCGCTTGTGACTCATAGCAACCCTATGTACAACAGCTCTAAACTCTGCTCTGTCCTGTGCCAATCTCATTGTCCGGATCCGACACACTCATCCTGATTGTCCCTGTCACCGAATCAATCCATCTCCCAGAGGGCCTTCCCCTCCCGTGCCTGGCCTCCTCCCTCCCAAGCATGATGTCCCTCTCCAAGGACCAGTCTCTCCTTACAACAGGACCAAAGTATGTCAGACGAAGCCTCAGAATCCTTGCCTCCAGGAGCAGCCCAGTTTAACCCTCTCGAGGAGTCATTTTATATTTTAAAAGATATCAATAATAAGACATTCACTTTGACCTTTCTTCTCACGATCTTATGTGTCAACCTTTGGCATGCTAGCTAATCCCAGTATTTTTATTCTCTCTCTGGCACTCTGAAAGAAGTGACTGAACATCTGAGGAATATTACACATTGTTCAAGCCAGGAGGGCTATATACTGCATAAATTGCAAGAAGTGTAATGTATCTATCAATCTCAACAAGCAAAAAAAGGAGCCCCTTTTTTCAGATCAATATATTTTAGATCTTATAAAAATAAAATTTTTAGCTTGAATCATTATTAAATCAATATTTAATAATTCTTGTGGACCATATATCATCTATACAAAATACACAATCAACTGAGCAACTGTCACAGAAAGCAAAGTCTTCCCATCTAGCAAGTTTAGCTTGCTTTACTCAAATTTCAACTTTCTTCTCTGAATTTTTCAGTTTCAAGTTTATTTACTACCCTACTTTAAACCAAAGAAATAGAAAAGTATTCATGAAGATACACTCAGAGACCTCCCCTCCATATCTCTTTTCATGGAAGGAGGTCCATCCTTTTGGGGATTAACTTTCTAGTAAATCTATCATTAATATTTTACCCTCAAAAAAACCAAAAAACAAACAGATATACTCAGACACTTTTATTACTTCAGTAATATAATATGTGGTGTCATTAGCATGTCTGCATAAATACATATGCATGTATTAGTCATTAAAATTTCAAAGACATATTAAAAACTTTAAAATGTAAACAGCTCAACTTCATTGACCTCTAAGTTACATACTCTCAATTCAACATCAATAAAATCTAGAATTTATTAAGTAAAATTAACTAAGCTCCTAGGAGGGAACTTACAATTATAGTATTCTAATTTACTCTAAAACTACTACACTACTATATTCCAGTTTAACATTATTTTAAATTTTGGATATACTCAGACATCAGAGAGTTGGACAATGACTAGGGAGGACAGAAGGAGAGTGGATGCTTTTGAGCTGTGGTGCTGGAGAAGGGTACTGAATGTACCATGGACTGCCAGGAAAACAAACAGATTCATCTTGGAGAGGATTAAACCAAGCTACTCCTTGGAGGCAAAGATTCTGGGGCTTCGTCTGACATACTTTGGACATGTTGCCAGGAGGGACGGGTCCTTGGAGAGGGATATCATGCTTGGGAGGGTGGAGGGACAGCGCAGGAGGGGAAGACCCTCTATGAGATGGATTGATTCGGTGACTGGGGTAATCAGGATGGGTGTGTCAGAGGCAGTGCAGTCGGCGCAGGATAGAGCAGGGTTTAGAGCTGTTGTGCATAGGGTCGCTACGAGTCGGAAACGACTCGACGGCACATACAACATACTCAGACACTTCCATCACTGTTCCTCTAGTTTCAAACAGTGTCTCAAGTACAGTTAGTATTTAAAAATAACTGAACAACTAACAAAGTAGAGTCCAGAAAGCTGAGGCTCACAGAGGTAGTCAGTCAGAGCCCCACAAAGACCTCTCTCCCCTTCACCCAACTCTGCAGTTACTCCACCTACAATTACAATTAGAATGAAAACAAAAATGGCCAGAATAAAATGAAATACAATTAACAGAAAAAGAGATATGAAATAATATTAAACCTATGTTAATACTTCCTATAGTTAAGCCATAGACTTTTTGGAATTCAACACACACAAAATCAAAAGAGAAAATGTCATCAATTTTTTTTTTCTTTTTATCTTTTATAGACTTTCCCCAGAAAAGCCTAAAGATCAAGAATATAGAAACTCTACTCAGAACTATAAGATTAATTATCTACTTATCCATTTATAATGACCAGGTATTATGTTGTTGTTAATGTGCCATCGAGTTGCCTGCACCTCACAGTGGCCCTGTGTACAACAGCCCTAAACCCTGCTTTTTCCTGTGCCAATCTTATTTTCTCTGACACACCTATTCCCATCACCTTAGTCACTGAATCAATTCTTCTCATCTAGGGTCTTCCTCTCTCTCTCTAAGGTCTGGTCCCATCTTGCAACATGTCCAAAGTATGTCAGAAGAAGCATCATGATCCTTGCCTCTAAGGTGCAGCCTGGTCTCACCCTCTCTAGGACGAACCTGTTCATTTTCTTAGCAGTCCACGGTATATTCAACACTCTTCTCCAGCACCACAGCTCAATGGCATCAATTCTCCTATCATTTTCCAGTTTTCCGATAGGACATGGTAATATACAGCAATAACTTGAAGGTGGCAAAGTCCCTGGATCCTGTTGTACTTGTACCCAGGGAACTGGGAAGAATTTGAGGGCAGAATGAAGAATGGCTGCTGAAATAATACTCTGGAGTTATACTAACTCACATCATGTCTACAAGGCAATCAAATATGTGTTCTTGAATTATCTGGGCTATTTTGCCTGTGTAGGGAAGGTTTTTTGGGCAAAGTTTTGTCAAATATTTACCTTAAGTGCTTACCATGCACATGTAACTTATAGTAAGTAAAATAGAAGTCCTTAGTATTTTAAAGTATAAAGCTTTCTAAGCATCTAGAATTGTGCTCACAGATTCTTATAAAGAACTTGAGAAACATGTAAGGCCTGCTCCAAACAATTATTACAAAAAAATCAAGCAGGTACAGTCAAGATGTGAACTTTGCTACAAGTTTATTGTTTGATTTAATGTACCTATGTGAAAGAACTCTGCTCAATGTTTTCAATTCTATCAATTGGATATTCTATTTCTATTAGGAGATAGAAATGCTTTCTTTTTAATATGTGAATTCATAGAACTCACTTAAAAAGTAGATTCAAGAGAAACTTAATAGTAACCAAGACAAAAAAGGAACCCCCTCCCCATGTACCGCTGACATCTGTAATTCTCTGATGCTTATAAACTAGAAAAACACCTACTGATACAAGACTGAATAAATCTCATTCTAATGTGTACAAAGCATGGAAAACAGAGGATGTAAAAATGTACCTCAATTGTGGAAAACTGGAGAATAAGGAGGGGAAAAAAGGAATAGAATTGGAAAATAATCACTAGTCAATGCAAAAGGAGTAAATTAATTCCAAAATGGATACTTGGCTTACACAAAGAAAGGTGATCCAATATATAGTTATCAGAAATTCTATTTATTCCATGTACTCCTGTGGTTCTAATCCATGATTTTGAAATGAAAAGAAACTAAAGATGTAGACATGTTTAATTCAGGTAAAGGGGCAAGGAGAGTTTACCGGGAGGAACATCTGAAAACTCAATTATTAAACACTGTCACTACCAAAATACCTCTCACTTATCTCTGTAAGATAAAGGTGTGTATGTCTATATGTATGCATGAGAAAGACAGACTGATTAACTACATTCTTAAATTTGTTTCCACCTAACCGTGTCTAGAGTCCTAAGTTTTATGGAAGAAACTCTTCAAGTGTTCATTTTCACAGTTAACTGAGGTCTTCAGAGATGTGTAAGATTCTTACAGATGTTTCTCCCTCCAAATCAGTGCTGATGCAGGAAAATGATTTGATCTGTACAAAAGTGTATTTAGTTAATATGGTTAGTGTATTACTATGTCATTGTGTTAGAAAAATGTCCCATCTCTTTCTCAGGTAGTCAATTTTGGGAAAAAAACCCTGAAAGAATAATAGCTACCCGGAAGAAGAGCAATAGGAATAAGGGATGAGCCAAATGAAGTCAGATTTAGAAACTTATGTGCTACTTTTCAGAAAGGAAACTTTAACCTGAAGTTTATCACTTTACCTAAATTGAAATGTGATTTCACTGTGAAGCAGTCTAACATCAATACGTTACACTTAGCATGTAAGAATTTCAGTACTAACACCTCTTTCTGGCAATAGATTCTCAGTTTTTATTGCATATAATTTTGGGGGGAGGGGAAGGAGAGAATGAACTCATGGCTTAAGAATCTGGCAACTGCTTGAATTCACTGTAAAGAAGCATCATTAAGCTAGGAATCTGACTCACTTAATATCAGGCTTCAGCTAAATTCTTAAATGGTTACATAACAGCACTAATTTTTAAGAACAAGAAAGGATTTTTTAAAAATATGCTTTACGGTTTCATCTTTTTGTTTTCCAACCACAAACTATCATCCTTCAATATGTTTATTATTATTTACTTTTTTCATCCTGAAAAAGAAAAGATCTCCACATCTTTAGAGAGATGTCATTATTAACCTGATCATCCAATATTATCTCTATTATTGGCATTAAATCACTCCTCCTTATGAAAATGCTTTGTGTTTGCAATATAAAGTGAAATACAAGACATTCCACTGTAAAACAAAAATACAAACAAAAATACCAATTGGCCTATCTATTATCAAATGATTGCATAAAATAAATAAAAGCAATCATTTAAATCCTTGATACTTTTCAACTGAGATGTCCAATATCACAAAGACAACACATCTGAATGAATAACAAAAGTTTTCATTGAAGCTTTGACATCTGACAAGAAGTACACATAACTTTTTAATTCTAGAAATAGAGAAAAAATGTTTGAGAAATTTTTACAAAAACCCCAACTTCTGAACTTCTATAATTCTCCAAAATGAGCTATTCTGAAATCAGAAAAATAAATAAGACATAGGTTCTATGTTTATTAATAACCAAAACTACTCTTTTGTGAGAACAAGTTACACAACCAACCAACCAACATTAATTTATTTAAGCAGTTAAGAGTTTATTTCCTCGTATTTTCAAAGGAAAGAAAAGGAGCAGATAAAAGAAGATTTTTATCATAACTTCACATAAATACTGTATTTAGAGTAATAAGTACACAAATAACCATGTCTTTCTTACATGCTTAGCAGTAAATTATCTTTCACAATGCAAAAGACATTTTTTTGAAACATAAAGCAATATGTACAGTTAAGAGGTACAGAACTCCCACATTCTGGGCTTTCAATTGCTATTCTTAAAAGAAAGCAGCATTTATGAGCAACATAATGACTGTTTTAAATCCCCTGAATCACACAGCAATAGAAAAAACATTGTATAACATAATGTATAATGGCATATTTAAATACGACCCAAAATTCCAAGCTTCTACAATCCTTATTAAGTTGTGAACAAATAAAGACATTTTTACCTCGACCATTTCTGTTAGCAAAGGTTAACTAGAAAGCTCAGCACTAGGAAGAAATCGAATACATACCATGATAAAGTCTCTTTCGTTAGGAAAGGCAAAAGGAACTGATTTAAATTAAGACTTGGTGTATAAAAGCTGAAAGCATAGAATTTGTATCCACATAATGAACTGATGTCTCCTCTAAAGACGTCAGATTGCTGTTCAGCTAAACTATCTAAAAATACCTCCTTGCAAACACACACACATGAAATGACTACAAAGACAGGTCTTACTAAGCAGCTCTACTTGCACAAAATCACTTAATAAGTAGAGAATTTTTTAGTACTTAGGGAAGAAATTAACAGGAATTTTTCATATTAAGTGTTATCTTTTATGAGCTATTTTGCAAATGGAGACCAATTTCTGAAAATCAGTTAATAAATTATTTTAAAACCAAATGTCATTTTTCTAAGATATAGAACAGAAAACCAGGCTCTTTGGACATAAAAGAAGACAAGGGGGGGGGCGGGGGGAAGAATAGCCAAATTGCTAACAACCTCTATTTAAACACCAAAGAAACGGAAAGAAAGACAAAATCAAGTCCATTGGGTATTAAGTAGATTGCCAGTTTCCCTTCTCTATTGGGTGTTCAAGTCTACATCTAAATGAAGGAGACAGGAGTCTCTCCCATCTTTCTCCCAAAGAGTGGCTGTGGGTTTGCTGACATTTTGGTTACTGTTATTTGCCATCAATTCAGAGCCAATCCATAAATGACCTTCCAGAGCATTTTCAGAGGCAGTTAATCACATGGGAAGAGACTGCCCATCCTTTTCCCATAGAGCAGCTGGGAGATTTGATCTGCATGCCTTTGAGCATCAGAGTTTCTGAACTTTGGCTTGCAGTAGAATAATTAACCTACAATACAACCAGAATTCCTAATATTTAAACCTCAAAAGGAGCAATTATTTCCAGTTGTAAAAGTGTGACCAAATTTACTGATACCTACAATAGGTCAAGGACAGATTACATCTGAATACAAAGAAATATAAAAATCCTCACAACTGGATCAATAACCAAAATCATGATAAACGGAGAAAATACTGGCATTATCAAGGATTTCATTCTACTGGTACACTTGAAAGTAGCAGTCAGGGTACAAAATTACATGCTGGACTAGGTAAATATGCTACAAGTTAATATGTCATTATGTGCCATCGAGTCAGAACTAACTTACAGCTTTCAGAAGTAGTAAATGGCATGGGAGGAAATATGCTGCAAAAGATCTCTTTAAAACATTAATAGAAATTAGAAGAGATTG
The DNA here is from genome assembly GCF_000299155.1 of Elephantulus edwardii. Taxonomy (NCBI): domain Eukaryota; kingdom Metazoa; phylum Chordata; class Mammalia; order Macroscelidea; family Macroscelididae; genus Elephantulus; species Elephantulus edwardii. The sequence continues at coordinate 10,070,781 of NW_006399869.1, forward strand.
AGATAGTTAACAGCTTTAGTTTGCTTGGCTCCACAGTCAACACTCTTGGTACCAACAGCCAGGAAATCAAGAGACGAACTTCACTGGGAAAGTCAGCTGTCAGGGACCTCTCCAGAGAACTGAAGAGTAATGACGTTAAGGCTGGAGACTGATCCGGGCCATAGTCTTCACAATCATGTGCTACGTGTCAGAGAACTGGACAGTGCCCAGGCATGAGAGAAAGAAAACTGATGCCTTCGATCTGTGGTGCTGGGGAAGAATGTTGAATATACCATGGATTACTAAAAGAACCCTGGAGAGGGTGAAACCAGGCTGCTCCTTGGAGGCAAGGATTCTGAAGCTTCATCTGACATACTTTCGGCATGGTGCAAGGAGGGACAAATCCTTGGAGAGGTACATAATGTTTGGGAGAGTGGAGTGACAGTGCAAGAGGGGAAGACCCTCGATGAGAGGGATCAATTCAGTGATTGGAGTAATGGGAGGAGGTGTGTCAGACAGTGAGGTTGGGCACAGGATAGAGCAGGGTTTAGGGCTGTTGTACATAGGGTCACAATGAGGCGCAGGCGACTCAACAGAACCTAACAAAGACAACAACAACACTCTGATATATTTTAATCACCTCATATGCATGTAAAAGCTAGTCAGAGAATAAGAAAGATCAAAGAAAAAAAATCAATGCTTTTGAGTTAGGGTGCTGGTAAGGAATACTGAATATACCACAGATTGTCAGAACAAATCAATCTTTCTTAGCGGAAGGACAGCCAGAATGCTCTTTAGGCAGGATGAGGAGACATTCTCTCATGTACTTTGCACATTATTAACAGGAGGGACTGATACTTGAGTTAGCAAGCGTGGTGAAGGACCAGCAAAAAAAGAGGAAGGCCTTCCTGATGTGAACTGACAGAATGATTGGAATACTTACAGCAACAACAATATAGCAACGATTGTGAGGGTGACACAGAACCAGGCAGTGTTTCGTTCAACTCTTATGGGTTGGAGCTCACTTGACAGTATGTACAGACCACAACTGGCTCAGACCATGTATCAGATATATAATCTGCACAAACTACCTGTGAGATGTACATCTAAACAGCACTTTACAAACTAGGCAATAATGGTTTAGAACATTTACATAATCTTCAGTACGTCACTCAGGTACAAAAAGGAAATGAGATTTCAACACATCAATGAAGGACTCAACAACACTATAATCTAATCTTGATTCCCAGCATTTACATAGGGCTTTATAGGTTGCAAACAAGATTAAAGAAATTAAATGTTTATATATTTTTCCTATGGAACCGTCAATTTTTAAAATCTATAAAATGAGAGAATTCCACCTTTATTCCTAGCATTTTCCCCATTATTAAAGAAAGCATGGAAAGTAGTTAACTAAAAGAATTATAACTATTATGTTTGCATGAATCATCTTCAAAACAGTATTGTAAAGCAGACAACTATTACAGTCATGATCTTCATTTTGAAGCAAGAAAATAAAAAGGCTAACTAGATTTCAAATAGTTACAAAGCTAATCAGCATCAGAACATACAGTATTTCCTATTTAACAGCATCTAAAATAAAGTCTAGTTGGGGTATTTCTTGTATATTACTAGAAGGAGAGGACATAAATGATAGTCAGACATTATGTTAATTTCTCCAGAACCACGTATGAAGAAAACAGGCAGTAAGTACAGTCTGTATTTACTATTTGATGAAGCTTGATAATACTTCCCATCTGCTCTCAGGGTCAGGTCAATCCTTCAAAGCCACCATTAAATTTCTTAGAAACCAACTGAAAGATGTCTTTTTCTACAGCAGCTTTGGATGACACTTAGTGGGAGAACAATATAGAGAAAAGTAATACATACATCTGGATAACAAAGCCAGTGCTAAACAAAGGCTTCTGAAGAATCTGCTCTAATTCCTCACAACTTCAATGACCATCATCCTGTGTACTTTAGAGAAGGACCCTCAACCTTGGTCCAGTAAAATTGCCAAGAAATGGCTCTTCTTAATGAAAAAAAGGGATTCTATCACTGATTTCAAGTGACTCTGCTGGGGTCAAGTTAAAATATGCTTTAATATAGCTTTCTAAATGGTGCAATTATATTTCATAGTCTTAAGAGTATGTGTTCAAGGAAGGTAAAGAAATGTCAAAACTGAATGAAGATGGACCTAATTATTATTCATTTATCTGTATTCTACATACTAACATAGTGTTGCTAAGTCTGCCCGGATGAGAAAATTCCTTCATCTGGCTATATGCTAAAATTAGCTCCTTAAAAATTTATCAAATTGGTAGCAAAAAAAAAAAAAAACAAACCAAAAACAAAAACAAAAAAAATAGCCCCAAAACAAACCCAACCAAAAAACCCACCAATAAATAAAAACTAAGATTCTTTCCAAATTGAAGTAGAGAAACAGGTTAATCTGATAGTTCTGAGAACTATACAGATGGAACACTCAGATATATTGTGGTGTCCTTTCAGAAAATGTTTAAGAAAATATTTTCATGACGATAGTTAAGGAGCAATTCTTCTAAACAAAATTATATTCCTGAAATTATGAATAAAATTGGAGGAAATAAAAATAAATTGCTATTTCTTTAAAGATCAAGTTAAAGTTGTTGTTAGGCACCATCAAGTACAACTCACAGCTACCCTATAGTGGTTTCAACCCCGTCCTATCCTGTGCCATCTTCACACTAAGAGGCCATTGTGGCAGTCACTGTGTCAATGCACATACACCTGGATGAGGGAAAAGTTCCAGCATATTTTATAATAAAAATGCTCATAGGTAGATCATACCTAAGAATTACTTTTGATCTGTGTTCTAAAGAAAATAAACTATTCATGTAGGCAGAGAAGCAACATGTTCTCAAACTTAATAAGGAGACATAATCCACAGGGCACAAAAAAATCTGTAGTAAGTATCAATCTTTGGAATGATATACTTAGGAACAATTACAGGCACTTTATAAGGAAATCAATGTGGGGGGGGGGGTAACTGACTGACCTGAGTCCTCTCAAGGACTGAATATTAAAGAACTGGAGTGTTGCAATGCTTAACTATATAAAAACAAAAACTATCATTTAGTAACTGAAGATCAGTGATTTCAATTCACCAGCTGCTTCAAGGGAGAAAGATGGAAGATTTACAGCCACAGAAATTGGATAGAGGGTCAGTATGAGTCAAAATTGACTTGCTAACAATGGGGTTTTTTTTTCTTCACTGAGTCATGGTGTTCAGTATTTTGGAGGTAATAATATAATGTAAGCAGTGATGTAATGATTCTCTGTGATCTGATAAATTAGTCCATTTTAAAAGGATTAAGGGACAATTCAATACCCTTAATCCCATTACAAACCTGATACCATATAAGAGGTGTTACCCTGGGGAACGGCCTGCAATGTTTTATCTTCTAAGACAGAAACAGGGAGACCTGAACAGAGAAAGAGGTATCTCTCTCTCAAAGAAGTCTAGAGTATCGCATGTTCCCGGTGTTGGAAACCTCCTCAACCCATGGACCTCCCCAAGAAGTAATAGACCAGCAAATGTTGAAAGGAGGAAAAAAAGACCTTTTTGGGTAGAGAGAGAAAAAGAAAACCTTTCCTAAAGTCCATATCCCAAATTTTAACTTTGAGCCTCCTAAACTGTGACAGAAAAAAGTTTGTTAAAACTATCTACTTGAAATAGTTGTCACAGCAGCACTAGATTAAATTAAGACATTGTCCCATACTTCTTCCTCTTCAATGTGAGAAGTAGTAGAGGAAGGAGGTGATGTAGGATATCATGTGGTTGCAGAGTTTGGTGGCTGAAGGGGGTGAAAAGATCCAATGGGGATCTGAAAAGATGGGGTAATAGTGAGCAAATCAGTAGTGACTAATATTATAAACCACAATGTATAGAAAATATGTGAACATGTGAAACACAATGTATATGAGTTTTGTATACAAATCAATATAAAATTTTAAAAAATCTGTAATTTTGGGGGAAAAATTTCAAATACGCATACTTTTCAGTAATGAGGAACAAAGTAAGTGATGATTCCAAAAATCCATATAAGAAAAAAAATAAAAGATACTCTCGGTAAGTGGGAACTGCACTTGAGAATCTCTTTTATTGAAATTCAGAATTTAAATATTCTAATATATTTAGTTTACTCACATTTCTTTTCCAGAGCAAAAATAAATATTCACTTAATATCACTATTATAAAATTTGGTGACATTTGTTCTTCAAAAGACATGTTTTAATTCTTGATTATATCAATTGTTAACTGTTTTTGACTGGGGCAGTAAGAAAATGCAGAATAATGAAATGTAAGAAATAAAGGAACAGATTCAATTGAAACAAAGAAATTGAAATATTATAGTGATACAAAATTCATCATATACAGTGGAAAAACAAGAAGAATACTGTCACACATGTTTACATTTTCTACAGTGAAGTTATGTGAAATTTTTCTTAACTTCTTTTTGACGTTAACATAGGGCTTCTTCTCACTTGAAATTTTACATAAACTTAAAAAAAATCGCAATGGTATGATCTCAGTAAGCTTTATTAAGCTTATGCTTCATTCTCTTTCTCATATTTGGGATGAAATTCTACCTATAACTGAAGAAGTGTTTTCCTAATTTTCCATCCTAAATTTACTATATGTTGTTGCTGTTCTTGTTAAGCCCTCCTGAGTTGAGTACAATCCATAGTGACCCTATGAACAAAAGATCTGAAATCTGTTCTATCTTGGGTCATCTTTAACATCCTTGACACCTTTGAGTCCACTGCCACACACCCTGTATCAATTCATCTTGTTGAGGGTGTCCCTCTCCTTTGTTAATCTGCCACATCTTTCCAAGCATGATGTCTGTTCTGAGGAAATAGCCTCTCCTAACAAAAGGTCCAAAATATAAGAAACAAATAGCTGTAGTTTACATATTAAAATCTGAAACTCTCAAATAACAGAATAGTTTAAGACAAAAGATTCATAACAGTATTAAGAAGTCTCTGAAAGCAGTTATTTTGAAATGTATCTACTACACATTTTAAAGGGGAAAAAAACCTAGAAAAATATCTGTATCAGATTTTGTATTATATACAAATATTAAGCATTTTATAAGAACATTAATTTTTTTTTATATAGTAATCTTTATCTGAGCTGTGGTGGTTTAGTGGTAGAGTTGTGCCGACAACCCAAAGGCACTGTTGATAGACTCTACCAGCTGCTACATTAGCAAAAGAAGGGCAATATCCATCTGGCTTTCAAGATGTCAAAGTGAGGATATGGTGGTCTCTCCAGTGCAAAAATTCCAAATTTCTCTGAATCTTACAATAGAAGCGGTGATCAAATGGGCTCACAACACAGGAGCCAAAAACCTATGTGTCATCTCTGTGCAGTGGATCCCGAGAGGGCTGAACATACTTCCTGCTGCTGGTGGGCATGACATGGTGACGGCCCAAGTCAAGAAAGAGAAACCAGAACTCAGAAAGAGAGTACATTCAGCAGTGGTAATATGACAAGGGAATCATAGTAAACAATAAAGGCAAGATGAAAGGTTCCACCCTCAGACTTGTGACCTAGGATTGCATCCAATGCTGGAAACACTGCAGGATTCTCCAGTGTATCAGAGAAAAAAAACAAAAAAAAAACCTAAAGTACCCAAAACCTTAGCCCAACTAAAAATTATCTGCTACCCAAAAAAAGGGCAGTATCTTCCTGTGTGATTTACCACCTCTGGAAACCTACTAGAGGGGCACCTAATGAGTCAGTTCAGACTCAGTGATACATACACCAAAAAAAAATTCATCTGTTTCTTCTTTATTCAATAAACACATAGTTATGCAGCATTATTCACCATCACAAGAACATGGAAACAGCCCAAATGTCCAACCACAATCTAATCTTATGGTACATTTACACACTGGAGTACTACACACATCATCATGCATGAGTGATGATTTTGTAATTCATTACCTGAAGGTGGAAGGGACTGAAGAGTACTATGCTAAGTGAACTTAGCTCAGTCCCATAAGGACAAATACTGAATAAAATCATTATTGTAGAATATGTATGAGGATCTGAGGAGGAGTGGGGAGCAGCAAAGAGGTGAGGACAGGAAAAGGTGGGGAAGATGGAGGTGTTATTCAAAGGGTCACACAATGTGATTAATGGAGGGAGGGATGGATAAAGATAAAGGGATGGGATTCAGTGTGACAAACAATGTATACAAACTTTGTAAGTAAACTGGTATAAAATAATTTTTTAAAAAACCCACAGAGCTATAAATTTAATTACAACGTATGCAGAAGACTAGTAACACAGCTAAACAAAAGAACTAAAACACAAATAACCATATTGTTGTTGTCTGTTATGTGCCATTGAGTTGAGCACAACTCAGAGCGGCCCTATGGACAAAAGACCTGTTCTGTAACTATCATTGTTTCTCTACATTCATAGTTTCCAGAGACATGTTGTTTAGGAAGAGGATGACACTCCTGTTTCCAAGCCTGTCTTAATCTTAGAGCTCCACCAAACACAGTCCACCATGGGTAATCATAATGCCATTTGACACAGCAGTGGCACAGTGTTCAGCATCGTAACCACAAGTTACCTCAGTAAGACCAGTGCTATACCACTTAGAAGAATAACCATACCACAAACAAGCAGTAAAAAAGTGTGGTAACTAATGAAAAGAGTTATTTCTTCTTAATAAAATAACTTTAATACTTTTTTCTTGCTATGGTAGATCATTAATAAAAAAGGATAGCAATGAAAACTCTGATGTCATAGCCTCTTTTATACACAGCTTGAAGATGTGGCAATTCTCTGTCAATGTACTCTAGCTGTTTTTTTATGTTCTTCACCACTATTTTGCTTGTATGTGTTATTAATAATACTGTTTGATAATTTCCACATTCTCATGATCATCTTTCTTAGAAATGATTTCTACCAGTTACTTGGCCAACTAGTTGTCTTTCAAATTGCTGGCACAGACTCTTGAGCATATCTAAGGTTGCATCTGTTACTTGAAAGGCGTCAGTGGGTATATCATTGATTCCTGGGGCCTTACTTTGTTCCAATGCCTTCAGTGCAGCTTAAACTTCTTCCTTCATGATCATTTGTTCTTGGTCATGTACTACTTCCTAAAATATTTCACTGTATTACAGTGCCTCTCTCTATTCCTTCCATCTTCTTCTGATGTCTCCTGGATTCATTCAAGATTTGCCCATAGCATCTCTTAGTACTGCTACTTAAGGCTTGCATTTGTTTTTCATTTCTCTCAGATTGAGGAATGCAAAGCAAGTTTTTCTTTCTGTTTGCTAACTCCACCTCTTTGCACATTTCATTATAATACTGTACTTTGTTCCATTTTGAAACTGTGCTTTGTCTTCTCAAGCTGATCTGTTCATCTTTTCCCTTTGCTTGGCTTCTTGACACTCTAGCACAATTTTTAGTCTCTCTTTCAACATTCATTTTGTTCTTTAATACTTTATGTAATATCCTTTTGCTCTCTACAGAGATGATATTCTTAATGTCATCCCACAACTCAAGTGGTCTTTGATCACTAGTGTTCAATGCCTCATACCTATTCTTGAGATGATTTCTTCATTTATTTGGGATAGACTCAAGGTCATATTTTGATTCTTAAGGGCTTGTTTAAATCGTCTTTAGCTTCAGTTTCAACCTGAACATGAGCGCATGGTAGATGATCTGTTCCACAATCAGCACCTGGTATAATTCTGAATGCTGATGCTGAGTTCTGTCAATTCTTTCCACAGAAGTAGCCAATCCGATTTCTGTGCCGTCCATGAGGTCCATGAGTATAGTCACTATGTTGCTTATAAAACATTTTCAATCAATAAATCACGGAATATACAAAATCATTCATTTGTTCTTGAGCCTTATTTCTGTTACCAAATTTGTATTTTCCAATTATACCATTCCCTCTTCATTGTGTCCAACTTTAACATTCTAGTCATTCTGTAACAACAGAAAAAGGCAATAGCAGGGATCAAGAGGATAAAAGGGCTATCTGGTGCAGTTTGTTCAGGGAAATGTTGCTTCTGAGAGTGTGCTCAAAAACAGCAAATGTCTAGTCATGCTTTCTTATATATGTATTTTATAACGATTTAAGTTCTAATGCAACAGCTATTAATCTATGCTATATACTACCTGTGACAGTACTAATAGCACTAGTATATTAAATCTATAAATGAAAATTATTAGAACCATGAGTCATGCCTCCAAAAAGAAAGGCTTTTTTTTATTTAAAGACCACTTCTTAATGAAGAAGTAAACTGGAGATCAGAGAGAGCAAAGAGTTAAGAAAACTAAGAGACCATCAAGACACTGCAACAAAATGTTATTTACACACACATGCAAACAAGTGTTTATTTATACATGTTGTTCTTGGATGCCATTAACAGGATTCTGGCTAATGGTAACCCCATCTGAGTAGCCTAGAACTGCTCCACAGAGTTTTAAAGGCTGTGACCTTTAGGAAGCAGATCTCCTGGGCAGCCATGAGAGGAATCTCTGGATTTGTATGAACTGTCAACACTAAAGTTAAGCACTTACTCGAATCAGGAAAAGAGATGCATCCCATCTCCAAAGCTTTGAAATTGATGAGGAATAGATCATTTTAGGGGCTGGTCTTTCTAACGAGGAATGTGGCATCAGAAACAGAGGAAGACTCAACAACTTGTGTTACTGCTGATGACACAACCTTGCTCTCTGAAATGGAGGGAAGACTTCAAGCATCTGCTGCAGAAAGTCAAGGAGTTCAGTCTTCAATATGGATTGAAGCTAAACACCAAGGAAACAAGAAAACAAAGATTCTCACTGCTGGGCCAAATGACAGCATCATGATGAAAGGAGAAAAGATTGATATTGCTAATAATTTCAACTTGCTTGGTTCCACAATCAACACTCTTGGCACCAGCAGTTAGGAAATCAAAAGATGAATTGTACTGGGAAAATCCAGTACTCTCCAGAGTATTGAGAAGCAACAATGTCAGTCAAGAGATGTAGGCGTGCTTAATTTGGCCATGATCTTCAAAATTACTAGCTATGAATCCACGAGCTGGACAATGAATAAAGAATGACTGAAGAAGAACTGATGCCTTTGAGTTGTGGTGTTGGAGAAGAGTACTGAACATACCACTGACTGCTAAGAGAACAAACAAGCTTGTCCTGGAGAGGGTGAAACAAAGTTGCTCTCTGGAAGCAAGGATTTTGAAGCTCCATCTCACATACTTTGGGCATGTTGCCAGGAGGGACCAGTCCTTAGAGAAGGATATCATACTTGGAAGGGTGGCAGAACAATATAGGAGAGGAAGACCCTGGATGAGACGGACTGACACAGGATTGGAATAATAGAGACAGGTTCATTGGAGACAGCGAAATTATCTCAGGAAAAGACAAGGCTCAGAGTTATTGTGTGTAGCGTCACTATGAATTGCAGGCAACTGGACAGTATAAAACAACAACAACAATGAAAAAAATGAGAAAAGTTTACCAAAGTTTTCAAAAAATTGTTACAGAGATGACAGTAATGTTATTCTTTCTCCACCTAGCACATAAAGTATTGAGGGGAAAAAATTCTTAGGAATTTAGCCAAAGATAAATTTGGCCTAGTGTCAAGAAAGTTGTACAGCTAACCCAAACACTGTCCATCTCTGGTGTTTCAAATCCATCAGATACTCAGAGGACAAAGATAGACAGTCTCCTCCCCCTACAATTTATATCCCTGGAAGGGTCACTGGAATCAACTAGAAAACATAAAGTTTGAGTTTTGAAAATAAATTTTGTACAAGATTATTGCTAAGCGGCATCCACTTCTGAAATGGCTTGCCTCTGGAAACCCGATGAACAATGCTCAGGCCTTTTGTTCAAAGGGTCGCTATGGGTCATCTATGACTCGATGGCACTAAACAATAGCAATAACATAACCTCTGAAGGAATTCTTAACAGATTACCAGAATAAAATGAAATAGTGAAAAGTGTGAGCAGGCCTAGAGTCAAGGAGACAGGATAAAGACTGTTCAGAGATAAATGTACCTTTAATAACTACTTTCTAGAATGCTTATCACGGTACAAATTAAATATTAGTATTTAAAACACAAAGAGAAAATATTCAAACTAAGAAAAAATTCAGAGCAGTGTTTAAAAAGGGGTAGAGAAGAAAAATATCATTCAGTTTCTGATAACCTACTGAACACTGGCTCTTTTTTTCCCTTTCTAAATTTGTATTTATTTCCACTAATCTTAATTGATTCTATTTTCAATAAAGTCTATTTTAAATGAAGATAATTTTTAAGTAGTCTATTTTAAATGAAGACAATATTTAAAAGAAAGGATGTGAAATATTCTTCTTTTCACTAATCAGAAATCTTACTTGGCATATCCTAAAATCAGGTTGCATTTCCTCCTCCCCAGTCTTATAGATAAACATGTATCAGCAAATTTCTACATTACTTTTCACTTCTAACAGGGGTTAAAAGATCTATTATTTGTTTCCAGGGTTTGTTGGCCCAGATCCAAGGCAAGATGACCTTGTCCTTGAATGAAACAATAGGATACTGCTTCCTCTCAGGACTTAGCTAGCAAGCACAATGCAAAACCTCCCCAAGACATGAGGTTATTTTATCTCAGGAAATATATCAGTCATAAACAGACAAAAAGATCAGATAAAGAAATGGTGGAGCTTTAACCCAAAAGTGGCACAACCGAAAAAACCATAATTCTCTTGGTGTTGTTTTCTTCTACAGTGTTGGAGAAAATGTATCAATAAAATGCATTAAGAGATTGTGCTCAACCTATTTAGATAAAACAAGAGTGTCACGGTACAGTAAAATAAACTTTTTTTAAAAAAAATTAGGTTATCTTAACTCAAATCTAGTTAAAGGGAGTTCTAGTAGCCTCGTAATGAAGGAGTTCTAGCGCCAATCCACAGGAAAGTGGTTTGAGCCCACTAGCTGTGCCACAGGTGAAGATGGGCAATCATCCTCTTGTGCAATTTATAATCTCTAAAAGCCACTGGAGGCTTAGCCGGCAATGAGTTGGAATTTTGAAGTTTGGAATCCAGATAAAAGATAGGAAGGTCGACAGTATGTTCCCTAAGTCTCAACAATGATAGTCAAACTCCTGCCATAACCTTAACCCGTACTCTTAGGGTGGGAGAATGTTCATTAAATCCAATCTCTTACTCAACTGTAATAACCAAGCCAACTCATAAACATTATTTAGGAGGAAAAATCATAAAATCAAGTATTATTGTTTAATTAAGTTAATGAAATTAAATATTAATGCCAGTAAATCAATATTTAGAAAATGAAACCAGTACCAGCTGCCACCTAGTCAATCACAAGTCCATGGTGTGTTTAATTCACTCTTATGATCCACAGGGTTTTCAATAGCTATAACATTTCAGAAATAGACTTCTAGGCTTTTTATTCCCCTTTAAGTTTTGAACTTCCACTCTTTTAGTTCGTAGTCAAGTACTTAAACCTTTGTACCACCCAAGAGGTCCATAGAGAGGAACATGAGAAGACTAGGGACAGTGGAGAGCATTACACTTAAGAAATGAGCCTGAATGTAACTGTAATTTGATAAGCTCATCTTAAAAAAAAATTTTTTTTGAAAGCCCAAAGGAAGGAGTGTAGATCACAAAGGGTCTTCTTAAGTGATCAACAGAAATTTAGACTTAATATGATAACGCTCAAACAGAGTAACAATTGTGAGAACAGCAAAGAACCACACAAGTATTTTATCCATTCAATTTTACATAGGGTCACTAAGATAATCAATTTGATGGCATCTAACAACAATATGGTTGGGTTATATTGCATCTTTTTTGGTGAAGAGGTTTATAAGATGATTAAATTGATACTTATGACTCTAAATGAGTCATTATCTAGTATAGAGTTAAGAAGTGACCATGAAATGAAGACAGACTCCTTAAGAATAAACAGGAAAGGCAAAGCTCAATAATTTCAATGGAGTGGAACTGACAAACATTAAAAAGGGAAGACAGAACAGAAAGTTCCAGCATCAAGTTTATGTGTAAAGAATCAAGAATTAAAAAGGAAAATGTACATAATAGGCCCCACACAGAAATGAAGAAGAAACTGAGCTAAAAAGACATGTATTCTTGACGGTCCCAACTCAAGATGCAAGATGAAACCAAACCAAGCAATCAAAGGCTTAAGCACCTTCTAAGTTACTCAGCTTCTTCACTGCTAAAAAGATGACACATCTTTCTTAAGAGATTTATTAAGAACTAAGATAATGCATTAATACAGTATGCAGCAATAAGGTAGACAGTTACAACTGTTGCTATAACTTCCTTACATTTACATAAAGCAGTTTCTTGTGTGTATATATATATATACTTTCCTTTTTAAAAATAATTATGACTTGAGTTTTATCATAAGGACAGTACTAACTTCAAAAATAATAATAAAAATGCACAATTGGATAAACAATGAATTGTTTTAAAGTGACTTATTTTTAAACTTTACAGCTTTAAAGTCATTATATATTGTAGGATTTCAAGGGCATGCTTAAAAAAACATTATTCCGGGAGCTCTGGTGGCCTAGTGGTAAGGAGCTGCAACTACAATCCCAGAGGCTCACGGTTCGAATCCACCAGATGCTCTGCCGGGGAAGGAGGGACAATCTCCTCCTGTACCAGTCAGATCCAATTTGACGGTATGCTCACAGAAAAATAATAAAATAAAAATTAAAAAAAAATCATTCCCTTTAAAAGAGAGGAGCAAAAGCGGGGTGGGGTGGGGAAGTGAGGGCTGGGCAGGGAAAGAAGTGCAGCAATGAATGGATGAATGGAAATCCAAAATCTCTGTAAATTTTCATTAAAATTATTAGTAAAAAAATTATTCCCACTAAATAATCTGAAGTAAGGGAAAACATGAAAGGGAGTATTTAACAGTGTTTATTAAAAAAAGAGAAAATCAGATAGTAAACAGAATAAGTCTTTAATACCACTAGTGTCTTAGAAATGCAGTGCAAGAATGTATTTTTAAATGCTAATAATCTCTTTTTATCTTTAAAATTTGCAAAATTACAAGATTCTCCTGAAGATCAACCATGTGACTGTAACATACAGGTGCAATTTATCATGCTGGTAATACATAAGGATTCAGGCAAATATCACAGAATGTATAAAACACTGTGAAGGGGTGATGTGATAAAAACACATTAAAAACTTACTAAAGGGGTTAAGTGAGGGTTCATTAATCCAAAAATTTAACTGAATAATAAATTCAAGAGTATTTTAATTGCTAATATGTGTAACCAACAAAGAAGTGCAAGAGAGTGGCAACATAACTAGAGAATAAAAGTCCATTTGATCCAAAAGCCTCAAAAAGGGAGTGTTTACTATTTTTGTCTACCACTATCAAGAAAAATATCCTGATATAAAATATTTGTTTCTCATTATCTTGCTCTATCCCATCAGCCAAAGAATCAAATCCACTAACTTTTTGAAGGAGCAACTTTAAATGCACTCTGTTACTATTCTCATACAGCTTCACAGATAGAGAGGCATTCTCATATACTGTTGGCCCAGCAACTACAGACATATCTTGGAGATACTGAGTTCTATTCCAGAATACCACAATAAAGAGAGTAACACCATAAAGTGAGTCATACTTTTTTTTGTTTCCCCGTGTACATAAAAGCTAAGTTTATATTGTACTGTATTAAGTGTGTAATAGCAACATGAAAAAGTTTCAAATATTGTGAGTTACCAAAAATGTGACACAGAGATACTAAATGAACACAGGGTGTTGGGGAAAATGGTGCTGGCAAGATGCCCCATGCAGGGTTGTCACAAATCTTCAATTTGTAAAAAGCACACTCTCTGCAGAGCATAACAGAGCAAAGGGCAATGAAACCTATTTAGCTGAGTTATTTTTACTGAGGCTCACCTTTCCTAAGAGCCAGGAAAATTATTTTTCTATTCAAGTCCTCTCATGTAATTAAAACTTTAAAGGCCTGTTCATTACACAGCATACTAGCCAACAGGGACTAGATCCTGACATCATATATTGTCAGGGTAGCTGACAGTGATGCTCTCAGATGTCAAATATGAATATTTTGACTTCTAACAAAAGTATTATGGGAAATATTATTCACATGTTTCCCTAAAAATATTACTTTAAGGCTAGCATTACTTTTGTTATAACATTACTCAAAATCCCAGTAAAATAGAAAATATTCCCAGGAAATTTATTATTACAGAATAAGAAACCATAGTTTATACACCCTTACCTATTGTTAGTTTCAAACTAGCTGATTCTTTTATTCACAATTATCCTGTGTGGGCAGAACTACACCACAGGTTTCAAAGACTGTGCATGACCTGTTGGAAGCAGACTGCCAGTCCTATCTTCCAAGCAGCTCAGGGTGAATTTTAACCTATTAGCTAGCAGTCAAACATTTAATTGTTTGCATTACCTAGGGACTGTAGTTTATCTATTACTTGGAATTATCTTTCCCAATCACTTTTGTTTTCACAAATCTAGTAATGCTTTTTCCCTCTTCCTCCACTACTAAATAGTACATTGTTGTATGTGCTGTGTACCGTTTAGTCAGAATCAACCCATAGCTGACCGTCCAACAGGTTTTCAGAGGCCACTGGGGCTCCCTAAATAAGGTACTAAATACCACTAAACACAGGAAGTTGTGGTGGAGAATGGTAAAAAATTGTGCCACAATTTCAAAAACACTTGGTTCAAATCCACCAGCTGCTCCATGGGAGAAAGATGGGTATCTCCTCTTGTGCAATTAACTGCTTCTGAAAACCCACTGGAGGGTCAGCTATGGGTCAACTGTGACTTGACAGTACACAAAAACAACAACAAAGAAACCCACTAAATACAGGGAGCTCTGATGGTAAGAAGTTGTGCTGCCAACCCAAAGACACACAATTCTAATCCATCAGCTGCTCTGCGGAAGAAAGATCTCAAGTGATTTATTGTCTCTGGAAATTCATTGGCGGGTCATCAATGAGTGGTTCCAACTTGACAGCATATAACAATAACCATTAGACAGTTTCACTAATTCCTTTTGTTCATGAAATTACTATTATTATTAACTCAAATATCTTCCTCTCTCCATTTTGAGAAAGAATGAATGAATACAGAAGGGAAAGCCAACTAAGTAACTAACACTTCTCACTTTTATCTGGAAAAGTCATGACTACAAAAGAATCTTAATTTCAAAGGTTGCGTTAATAAAATCAATCTACAATGGAACTTCTCTATGACAATCTTTTCTACTAGTAACATTAAGTATATGGCTGGTCTTTTTTTGGACTTGACAAAGGAGTTTAATTAATGAAGTACCAACAGAACCTCATTAAGAGAGGGTGGGGCCCTAAGTGAAGCACCATATCAAGCATCTAAGATAGTTTCTGCCTTAGAAATACCACGTGGCTTCTTGGTAAGGTGAGATGGTTCCTAAGAGTCAACTTTGTCTAAGAAAATATCTTGGATTTTGTTTAGAACGATGGATGAAGCTAAGTTACAGTCATCAACACTGAGCATAACAATATCCTGGATTCATGACTTCTTGTCTATATATTTCTAAAACCCCAGTGACTACTGCCATTTTCAAAGCTGGACACCTGGATCCTTTGTAGAATATACAAAAGATAACTCCTATATCCTGATGCATTAATCAATATAAGGTTATAAAAATGAACAATTCATAAATACTTATGATAAACTGCCTAAATTTACACATCTTTATTTTAGAAATTTAATATATACAAACATGAGTTAATATGAAAGAAGAAAACTTCCCTGCATGGTGCCATAAAGTAGCTCCATGGGAACGCACATGTCTGACATGGGAAGTTCAGATCTAGCATGAGGCACAGAAAGTGTTCCTCACCAACAGCAGTAGCTGTCTATGGGATTTCAGCATAACCGCTCATGGGATCAATTACAAGGAAGTGATACCTGTGGCATAAAAAAGAAAAAGAATTCTGTGTTTTCATCAACTATCAGTTCATGCTGGATTCTCCGATAAGTAAGCCCTAAGGATCATTTCATTATTGAATCCCTAACCAAAGCTCTCCTCCCCCTCCTTCCCTCACACCTACATGTGAATTCCTCACTCCAGATGTTCTTTCTCAATAACCTTCCTCTAGATATGCGAATAAATTCAACTGCAAAACATTTTTAGAAACTGTCTAAGTATTAAAGAAAGCTGAATTTTGAACCTTAAACTTCTGATTCTAAAAATCAGTTGTCCAGCATTTCTCAGTGTTCATGATTTTTGTCCTTGCATTTTTTTTTATCTGAAGGTTGGTCTTATCTATTTTTTTAAATTGCAACAAAATTGGAAGAACCAATTGTCACCTGCCCTCCCCTCCTCCAAGCAGACTATTATACCCTCTAAAACCACTGTTTTCCCTGAAGAGAAAACAGCAATAATTTCCATTTTACAGCAGTTTTCACTAAGATGTGCTACTGAAGCAGAAGCAGCATTTGTGATACTTACTGAATGTTTCTCCTGTTGGCCCATAACTCCATGGTTAGCTGGGACTGCTAGTGGTTTCATAATGAAGAAACATTTGCTGAACTGAATTTACACATCATGTACCAATCTTTCACGGATGCCAAGTCACCCTCTATAGCAGCATTAAATTAAAAAAAAAATTAAAAAATAAAAAAAAATTAAGGAGGAGGAGGAAGAGGAGGGGAAAATGAAGCTGCGCTTAAAGTGTCACTACTGGTAAGCTTAAAAAAACCCTCACACTTGTAGTCCAGAAAAAGGAATCCGAACAACGGCATTCGTCTCCATTTTTATAACACTGAAACGCTAACCATCTTAGGCTGTGACAAGACTGAGGAAACCTTATACAGCTCTCTGTCTTCCAACAGAACAAGATCATTTCTGAGATTGAAGAACAAGAGGCAAAAGAAAAGGGGGGGGGGACCTAAAATGGCTGACTGCACACAGACTCCTCTAAAAAAGGCTTAATACAGAATTATAGCAGTCAGGGTAGTATAAGAACCAGTCTCCAGCATCCAGCCAAGCATTGTTAATACTCTTGTTTCATTTGCAATAACACATACAGATCCTTCCAAGCACGGGGGGAAAAAAAGAAAGAAAGGAAAAACCGGAGCAGAGCGTGTGAATCGGGACCTCCTCCCTAGCTGCTAATGATGCTGACAGAGTGGTGACCAGTGATCTCTGTCCCACTCCACTAACCAAGTTTGCACAATTAATCTTAGCAGCATGACACTGATGGACATTTAATTTAATGATGTCTGTCCCTCACACTAAACACAAGCATGACTGCTAGCAAAAAATTCACTAACAGAAACACAGCACATGCACACACACAATCTCGAGAATCATGAGTCTGAATGCAATACACCAATATAATTACATTATTGTGCTTACTTTGGAGGACCATGGCTGCAGGCAGTTGGCATAGCAACGCACAAGGAAAGCCATTTCCTGGGTAGAGAGAAAGCTTCCTTTTCTAAATAAAAAATTCCTCTTAGGAAACAAACGGCATTGCTGCTTCCTGCAGAAAGCAAGACACTGTAGTCTGTCTCTTAACCTGCAAGGCTCACACTCAATGCAGTTCTAGTGATGTAAGTGGATTTCTCACTAACCCTCCCTCTCCCTATATACACTGAAATATTCAGCTGAAATGGTACACACATTCCTTAAGGCTCGCCCCCTCCTCTACTTAACCATTTCACTCATTAAGGTAGCGACGGACAATTCAGATAAAGTAACAAGCTCTTGCCTGTATTATATCAGCAGCTGTTGGTTAAGCAAGTCTCAGAGGGATGGAATCCATTGATTGCTGACTCAAAATAATATCACTGAAGACAGTGGGAAAATTGAGCAAGGAATTACTTGAACAGCTTTAAACTAAAATATGATGTTTCACCAAGGTGAAGAAGATAAAGGGATGGATGATACAAACCTGCTCTATAACATCTTCTCCACTCTCAAATGTAGCAAACAAGTTTATACAAAAATTTATAAAATACACTTTGACTAGCTTTCAATAAATCTGGCAGACATGATTTTCCAACACACACACCTATGAAAAACAAAATAAATCCACTTGGGGTGTTTGGTTTTTATCCAATCAGCCCCTCTCCCCAGGCTGGCAATACAAAGTTAAAATTAAATGAGGATACTTTCGTATTATTCTTCTCCCATTAACTCTTATTTTACCCATATAACTAGGTTTGTTGACAGGCTATATTATTATTGCTAATGTGGGATTGAGGATATTTTAACTCCAATAAAACTACTCCATTTTTTTAGTCAAACCTATCTTATAAACAATATACCTAACAGAAAATAATCATGGATTATTTAGAGCCTTTATAATTGACCTGGCTGTCATAGTGTGCTAACTTTCTGTTGTCTGGAGTTCCAAAGTGTCAATGCACTAAGCTGCTAACTCAAAGGTGGGAGGTCTGGGTCGACCCAGAAGTGCCCTGGAAGAAACGCTTGGTAATCAATTCGCAAACAATGTCCACTGAAAATCTTACGAGCACAGTTCTGCACTGACAAGTAGCCATCTTGTTGTTGTTAGGTGACATGGAGCCTATTACACATCACAGTAACACCATGAACAATGAATGAATCTGAACCCTATACTATTCTGTGCCATCCTCACGACCTCTGGTATACTTGAACCCACTGCTGCAGGCACTGCATTAATCTATC
The DNA here is from genome assembly GCF_000299155.1 of Elephantulus edwardii. Classification (NCBI taxonomy): domain Eukaryota; kingdom Metazoa; phylum Chordata; class Mammalia; order Macroscelidea; family Macroscelididae; genus Elephantulus; species Elephantulus edwardii. Next base: position 10,089,517 of record NW_006399869.1, read on the forward strand.
TCATCGGGGGTCTTCCTCTCTGTCGCTGACCCTCCTCAACTTTTCTAAGCATGATGTCCTTTTTCAAGGATCAGCCTCTCTTAATAAAATGCCCCAAATATGTAAGACATAATTTGAGTACCCTTGCCTCCAAGGAGTACCCTAGCTGCACTTTCTCCAGGATATATTTGTTCTTTCGGCAGTGATGGGATATTTAGTATTCTTCTCCACCACAACCACTCAAATACATCGATTCTGCTTCTGTTATCCTTAGTTACTGTCCAACTTCTAGATGCCTAGCAAGTAACTGAAAAGACTCTGGCTTGGATCAAGAGCACCTTAGTCTTTAAACTGACGCCATTGCTCCTTAACAGCTTGGAGAGGTCTCTGACAGTAGTAGATGTTCCCAATGGAATATGTCATTATATTTCCTGACTGCTAGTACTAAGTGTACTCATTATAGATCCAAGTAAGATAAAGTCACTGATGACTTTAATCTTTTCTCCATCTATCATGATACTGCCTATGGGCCCAGTGGTGAGGCTTTTTGTCTTTTTCATGTTAACATGGAATCTTCTGCATTAAGTTTTTCCCACTGAGCAATACATGAGCAGAATCAACTCATCAGCATTTTGTGTTGTTCTGGGTCTTCTCTACCTATTTAAATCTGTATTCACCTTATTCTATTCTCGGTTTTAATCTCTAAAAACTAATCTCTACACTATCATGTCTTTCTCCCACAGATCAGCTGGATTTGAACCACACACCATTGGGTTGGTAGCACAATTTCTTGCCAATAAGCCACCAGAGTGCCCAACCGAAAAGTAGCTGCTGTTGTACCACTGAGTCGAAACTGACCCATAGTTGACCCTCCAAAGGAATTTCAAAGACAGTAATTGTGTGGGAGGAGATTGTCTATCCTTCTCCCATGGAGCAGCTGGTGGGACTGAACTATGTGTCTTCGCGATTGCAGCACAGTCTTACCAACCCAAAGGTTAATAGTTAAAGTCTACTAGCAGCTACAAGACATAAAGATAGGCAATCACCTCCTACATGACTTTGTTGTTGTTAGGTGCCCTCAAGAATCAACTACAACTCACAGCAACTCTATGAAAAACAGGTCTGGACCTTGTTCTATTTTGTGCCATCCTGATCTTCTCTGACATACTTGAGTCTATTAATGCAGTCAGTGTGTCAATCCACCTCACTGAAGGTCTTTATGCTGGCCCTTCATCTTTCCTAGCATGATATCCTTTTACAAGAAATAGTTTTTCCTAGAAACATGTCAAAAATATGGGAGAAAAGTTTCATTATCCTTGCCTCCAAGAAACAATCTGGATGCACCTTCTCCAAGACATACCTATTTGTTCTTTGGCAATCCATGGAATATTCAATGTTTTTCTATAAGATCACAACTCAAAAGCATCAATTCTTCTTCTGTCATCCTTATTTATTGTCCAGCTCTCTGAAAGAGAGTCGTAACTGAAAAGGCCATGGTCTGAATCAAGCTAACTGACATCAAGCTAACTGACATCAATGCTTCAAACTTCAAACTGACATCACTGCCACTCAGTAATGTGGAGTATGTATCTTGCAGTCTAGGAAACCAACTGGGGTGGGGGGGTCAGCAATGAGTTGTCCTTACTTGACGGCAATGAGTAAGTCTGAGAATTCCATCTGTAAAGCAATCTGTGTCTCTCTCCTCCTGACTGACCTACTTTCTGCCACTCTCCCCAACCCTAAAAAAAAAAAAAAATAATCAGTGATATGAACTCTCACCAATCTCATAGTACTATGCCTCTGGTAGCTGAAGATTTTAGTAAATTGTGATTTAACATTTAATCATCAAATTATTTAATCAATTAGTATTTGCTTCTCCTACTACATTCTAATCTCCATGATGGCTGTTTTTGTGTACCTAGCACAGCTCTAGATACATTGTAAATACCCAGAGAGTTGTTAATAAAGGAATGTTATTTATGTATTTTGTAATTTAAAATGTTGGTAATAAATGAAGTGTCTTATAGACTCTGGCAACACCCTACTTAACTATTTCTTTCAAAATCTGACACATATTCAATTAACACAACTAAGGTTTTAAAGGAACAGATGAGTCTAGAGTGTATTATATTGAATAAAATATCTCTGTCACACAAGGATAAATACAGCATAAGATCACCATAGTGAAAATAGGAGGAAAATTAAACAAGGTACTTATAAGTGTCCAAAAGGGGAAAGAAAAAGGAACAGAAAGGCAAAACAGAAGATGGAAGGGAAATCACTAGAGATTGGTCAGTGAAGAGGGGTAAAGGTTTGGGAAATGTTCAATGGGGACTTGAAAAGACAGGGTGATAACAGTCATAGACCAATAATAATTAATTGCATAAAATATAATGTATATTAATTTTTGTCCAAAACACAAGATATGTGTATAAAACAGAGTACATGTATGAAATACAATGTATATGAATAATTATATGTAAAGTAATAATTTTTTTTTACAAAAAAGGTAAACAAATGTCTCAACATTGACTCAAGAGCTAAAGAGTCAAAACATACATCTTTTATCCATCTAACCAAAGTCCCACAAGTCCTATCTGCCAGAAACCTCTACATCAAACATAAAACAAATTAAGTCTATGCTAATGGTATTTTGCTTTTATATGTAAAAATTTCTTGTGGCTTACCTCTCTCTAGAAAAAAAAAGTGTCATTTTTCTCAAGGAGGAAACTAACTTAATCAGGGAAACTGATAGATGAAGTCAGAAAATCACACATTTTCAGGCACTGATACTTTCCTGGGCTGAAACCTAGCACTATTTCTCTCACACCTTGGCTCCATGCCTACACCTTACATGTCTTAAAGCTCCTAACTGTAATACTATAAAACTTTACAATGCACATTACCATGCTTACTGAAACACAATTATGTCAGGTTACACTATGTTAAATATTGTTATGACTAAAACATAAATTTAAGATATAGGTGAATTATTTTTACATGTTTTACACAAAAATAAACCATTTTTACATATATTAGTTTACACTCTTTCCCTAATGTTCTGAATTAAGTAGCATTATATCACTTCAAACAGGGACCAAGCAACAACTTTCTATCCTGTTACCAAGAAAAATTCAACTTCTAAAGTATTAGTAAAAATGACCCATGTTAGAGATTATATACACACCCTGGGAAACTACTAACTGCTTTCTGTGACAAGTTTAATACTATTGTAATCATTTATATTTATTCCACCTAACGTATTCACTTTTTAACTGAGGGGGGAAATGGTCTGTTCTCAGTAGCTATAGTACTTATACAGTATTTAATGTAAAGATTCCAATGTTCTTTACATTTAATTAAGTTTGGTCAAACCCAAAGGAAGAAAATAATCAACTCTCATAGAAAAATAAAGATTATTTTATAAAGAATATAAGAGTTAGTAGAGGAACACAAGGTATCTCATTTTAATTTATATCTTTTGACCACTACAGAACAATTTCTCTGGTGGCCTAGCAATAAGGAGCTACGTTGCAATCACAAAGGCACCCAGGATTTAAATCACAAAAGATTCAAAGGGTTTGGATCCACCAGGTGCTCTGAAGAAGGATGGACAATTTCCTCTCAGGAAATTTTAAATACACTGGAGGGTCCGCCATGAGTAGGATCCTATTTCATGACAAACAATAACGTTATCAATTTCTCTGGGAAAAAAAATACTGTGGCTAAGATAGATTTTTCTTTGATATCTGCAAATAAGAAATTTTACAAATTTCACTTCTAATGTTTAGTTATTCACCAAATAAATGATAATTTTGGAACATGCTATTTTCTATATGTCTATATACCTATTCCTAAACTCAGAATATTCCCTATCAATTTTATAATTTTAAAAAAGTTTATTATCTTGCAAACAATTTATATCTTAAATAATTCAATCTTCGACTTTCTCATAGTCTAGACCATTCTTGGATATACTTTAGACAGTCCTAAAAAACCTCTCCCAAAGCTGTCACAAAGGATATCTGAGTGAGAATACATTTTTCTTACTTTGGAAAACAAAATGCCATTTTGGATTCATTATTTAAAATTATTTAATAAATAAACGAAATATAAAAGGGCTCAATACAATGCATAGTAGATGTTAACTAAACATCTGAGCCGAGACTAAATATCAGCTGTAGAAATAGTGGAAATTTGTTAAGTCAATTCTTTGACCAGAAAGACATAACTGAAAGTTCAAAGACAAAAGCACATATATACTCCAAAGCTATGTTCCAAAGGCAATTTATGCTATTTCTTTCTTCAATAAAAAAGCTTCTGACCATAAATTCTTGTCTCATCTGAATTACATGCAACCACCAACAAATATTAAATGTGTATGTCAAAAGAGTGATTTTAAGATGGGATGTTACAGACATTGAAAAACAAGTAACAAGGTCTCACATCTCTGAGAAATTCCAACATAAATAATGGGACTTTTAAAAATGCAACTGTTTAAAGAATAAGCCAGCTTTATCAGTAAATTTAATAAAGCTCACTTTATTTCCTACAACTTATTCAAAGAAAAGGCCAGACTTTACCTTGCAGTGCTTAAATTTTCAGAGGTGAGTCTATAAATGCTGGCTCAAAACCCAATCCTTTATTATTTCTGTTTACAGGGACATGGCTTCAGTTTAAGCTCTCTATTCCACCAAAACACAAAGTGACTCTAGAGACGCAAACATCAAGTATTATATTCATTATTAGTTTATCATTTAATGTATTCTTTTGCGATTAAAATGCTTAATACCTCATTCTTTTACAAAAACAGAAAATCAGAAATCAGAAATCACAAACTAAAACAGAAGTTAGCTGAATGTAGGGGTTACACAGCATTTTATTTTTCGGGTATTATCAATTAGAAAATCTGTTTCATCTAAGCTACAAACATACACTCCCATACATACATACATACGCATATATTACTCAAAGAATAAATGCACAATAATTTGGATTTAACTTCCACTAGCCTTGTTATTGTTACGTGCCATCAAGTTGCCTGTGACCCATAGTGACCCTATCTAAAGTAGCTCTGAAGCCTGCCCCATCCTCAACCAGTCTCACTAATTCTTACACAACAACCCCCGTTGCCCCAGTTACTGTATTAGTCCATTTCATCTGGGGTCTTCCTCTCTCAAGCTGTCCCCCCACCCTTCCAAGCAAGCTGTCCTTCTCCAGGTTTTCACCTCTCAAGAACAAACCTCTTTATTCTCCTAGCAGTTCATGGAATATTCAGTACTTTTCTCTAGCACCACAGCTCAAAGGCATCATGGTCTCTCTTGGCCATGTGCCCAAAGCATGTGGGATGAAACTTCAAAATCCTAGCCTCCAAAGATAAACTTGGTTAGGAAATATTATTACACAGGTTTTAAGAACAGGAAACAGGCACAAGATGGTTGCATAAGTAAAAAATTACTATTTTGTTTTCTGATAATACTAAAAACCAATTGGCTTACATCAACTCATGAAGATCCCAAGCGTGTTACTGTAAAACTTACACAAGGTTTTCTATGGTTAATTTTTCAGGACTAACTTACCTGGTCTTTCTTATGTCATCTTTCCAAGTGGACTGTTGTTATTATTTTATGTACCATCAAGCTGGAACCAACTCATACTTGAACTTCCAGAGGGTTTTCAGAGGCAGTAAATCAGATGGGAGGGGAAAAAACCATCCTTCTTCCATAGAGTTTTGTGTCAGAAAGCTGGACAATGACTTGGGATGACTGAAGGAGAATTGATGCCTTTGAGCTGTGGTGCTAGAGAAGAGTACTGAATATACCATGAACTGCTAGGAGAACAAAGAGGTTTGTTCTAGAGAGGGTAAAAGCAGGCTACTCCTTGGAGGTGAGGATACTGAAGCTTTGTCTGACACTGGGCATGTTACAAGGAGGGACTAGTCCTTGGAGAGGGACATCTTGCTTGGGAGGGTGGAGAGACAGCGCAAGAGAGGAAGTCTCTAGATGAGATGGATTGACTTAGTGACTGGTATAATGGAGGTAGGTGTGTCAGAGACAGAAGGCCCGGCACAGGATAGAGCAGGGTTCAGAGCTGTTGTACATATGGTCCCTATGAGTCATATGCAACTTGATGGCACATAACAACAACAACAAACCACCAGTGTTTCCTGGGTGAATTGTTATGTGCTGTCCCATCAAAATAAAATTCATAACTGATGCTCCAGCAGGTTTTGAGGAGCAGTAAATCACAACTATTCCTATTTATATCAAGAAGCAACTGATGGACTGATGGATTTGAACCACATGCCTTTCTGTTAGCACTTCAACTCCTAGATGGATTAGAAATTCTAAATGTTTGATTAGCAGCCAAGTACATAAACAATTTCTACTACCCAAAAACTCTCAATAACTTGACAAATTAATGAGTAGACTAAAAGCCACGAGTTGTTTAATTTTTGTTAAGTCAAATGTAAAAGGAAACCAAAAATGTTACAAGTACAAAGTAGGGAGGATCAGACTGATGTAATAATTTACAAGAAAGGTGAGTGATGCAAGGATTACCTATAAAACTGAGTTAGACAAAAATCTCAACACGATCCATGGTACAAGTCCTGAAAACCTTAACAGATCTCCAGTTATACCACTAGAAGTATGACATCTAGACTAAGGAAGATAGGAAGTTTTGCTGTAATCTGCACTGTAGTAGCTAGTTCTAGACATTATAAATTAGGAACAATGAGTAACTAGTTGAAAATAATGAAGAAAGTGAAAAGAATTCCCACAACTAAAAATGTACAAAACAGAAACTTACAGTGTGTACGAATACTTTTGTTATTGTTGACTGTCATCGAGTCAAATAGGACTCATAGCAACCCTTTTAACTAAAGGTCTGAAGCCTTTCTATAACTATCATCACTTATCAAAGTACATAGAGTTTCCAGACACTTGTTGTTTAGGAAGTGGATGCCACTCCTGCTTCCAATATACAAAGACAGAATATATTTATTGGGGTTGCTTTAGGAGCAATCTACAATGATAAAGTTACAGAGAAATCTCAGCTATAAGCACAGGAGAAAGCTTTTTAATGATTAAGTGGTAAGAAACTGTGTTGAATCTACCAACTGCTCAGCAAGAGAAAAGGGGCAATCTCCTCCCATGGAATTTACTGCTTCAATTGGTTGGTTCTGACATGATAGTTTGCAACAGCAGTGCAGTAAATAGTAACTTACTACAGGAATCCTGGTGGCTCAATGGTTAAGCATCAGGTTGTTAATGAGAATGAATGGCAGTTCAAATACATCAGCTGTTTTGCAGGGATAAAGTCCTGGGAAAACATTAAGACTTGCTCCTAACCAAAAGGTAGTGAATGGCTGCTTAAATCCATCAGTGGTTCTGCGAGAGAATGATAGGCAATCTCTTCCTGTGCAGTGTACAGACTAAAAACCCAATGAAGGACAGGTTCCAATTCAATGACAAGTAGTGTGCTGTTAGTAAAGCTAGATATTAATGGCACAGATGGAAATATGACTTAATGCTAATTCTGGAGCCTCCTCCAAACGAAGGTTACTGAGCACATATCACGTGCTGTGCAACGGGTAGACACTGACATTCACAACACTAGCTGCTTTCAGACAAGAAAATTATCCAATGGACACTGTTACCAAGAACAGAACAGTGGCTACCTGTCTAGAGAGCAGATAATGTGACACAGGGCAGAGCTATGAGCATCTCTCTGAAAAGGCCAGAATAAATGAGAGTAGCACAGCCCCTCACCTCTGCAAAGCAGAAAGAAGACAAAGCCAGTGCCCCAGCCCCATGATGCCTTTGGAGCCATATGAGCAGAAAGAAGTTCATTATTGTTGTTGACTCACAGACTGTGGTACCAAGAATGGGATTTATGGGGAAATAAATTAAAATGGGGAGGAGGCAAAGAATTTCACCCAATGTAAGTGCAGATTTTAGTCTGGAAGTCTCAAAGCAAAATTCTTCAATTAGTCCAGGATCCAATTTCAGTTCAGCAGTCAGCTTTTCCTTCCATCATTGAGCGAAAATGGTGGCTTTTAGCTAAGGTTACACCTTGACATAATTTCTCCACAGGAATGCCACAATCTCTCCACCACCAACACCAGGGTCTTACTCTCACTAAGGTCTTTTTTGCCAGTCTCCCTCAAGATTTGTCCCTCAGTGTGGGAAAATCTCAATCTCAGTCAATCTCTCTCTCTCTCTCATCCTGCAATTGTAATAGCTAGAAATGCCAACTTTTAAGCTAACACCACATTACCTCACTTTTGTAATCACACATACTGTAGGCATGACATGATATGATCTTGCCTGAAAAAGGATTAAATATAGAAGACTGTCTCAATATAGAAAATTTTTTAAATACAAAAATTTTTCAAATACTTCCTTAAAGAATTACTTTAATCATAATGACACATACTTAAGATGACAACATTCTATCTTCCTTCATATAAATAAAAAACAAACCACATCTAATTTCTTCCATTATTTAAAAATCCTAGTCAGATAGAGCAATTTAACTATTCTATTTTATTTGTACTAATTAGCAAAATATAATCAAGAATCAAGGAGATACCAATTGACATAATTCAATTAACAGATGCATGCCCGAACATGCTCATCAGCCTATGCTAGGAAATTTGGAGGACAATTATTTGACCAACTGACTGGAAGAGATCCATATTTGTTCCCATTTCCAAGAAAGGTGATCCAACAGAATGTGAAAATTATCTAACAATATCATTAGAATTACATCTAACAAAATATTGCTGAAGATCTCCCAAAAATGGTTAGGATGGTACACTGACTTCCAGAAGTTCAAGCTGGATTTAGTAGAGGCCGTGGCACCAAGGATATCACTGCTGATTTCAGATGGAAAATGGCAGAAAGCAAAGAATATCTATTTGGGTTTTACTGACTATGCAAAGGTATTTACTATGTGGATAACATATGGATAACAATGAGAAGAATGAGACTTGTGGCACACTTAATTATGCTCATATGAAACCTATATACCTAAATTAAGAAGCTGTTGTCCAAAGAGAGAAAGGGAACATTGCATGGTTTAAAACCAGGAAAGGTGTGAATCAAGGTTTTATCCTTTCTCCATACCTATTTAAACTACATGCTGAGCAAATCATTCAACAAGTTGGCCTCTATGAAGAAAAAGGTGGCATCAAGATTGGAAGAACACTCACCAACAAGCTGTGTTATGCAGATGACACAACCTTGCTTGCTGAAAGTTAAGAGGACCTGAATACTTGCTGGAAAAGATCAAAGACTACACCTCCAATATGGATTACATCTCAACATCAAGAAAACAAAAATCCTCACCACTAGACGGATAAACAGCATCATGATAGATGGGAGAAAAAAATCGCAAATCTCAACTATTTCATCTTGTTTGGATCTACAAAAATTCATTGTTGGGACCTCCGAGTACAATCAAGGACTATAAACTTCCTTAGAAAAAAGCCTGGAAGAACTCTAGAAGCCCTAATCCACAATATGAACAATCTTCCAAGCATCTTGAAAAGCCTACAAGGAGATAATAAAACAGATGAATGAGACCTTCTAAGAATCAAATCCCTATGCACATCAAAAAACTTCTCCAACAGGGTAAAAAGGGAAGTCACAGTGGAAAAAAATATTTGGTAATGACATATCTCATAAGGGACTCATATCTAAAATTTATAGAATACAATTAACACTCTTGGCATCAGAAACCAGAAAATTAAAAAACATATTGCTATGGTAAAGGCTGCTGTAAGAGACCTCTTCAAAGTACTGAAGAGTAATGATGTCACTCTGGAGACTAAGATATGCTCAATAAAGGCCATGGTATTTACAAACACTTGCTATGCTTCAGAGAGGTGGACAATGACTAGGGATGATAGAAGCAGAATTGATGCCTTTGAGCTATGGTGTTGGAGAAGAGTACTGAATACACCACGGCCTGCTAAAAGAATGAACAGATTCATCCTGGAGAGAGTTAAACCAGGCTGTTCCTTGGAGGCAAGGATTCTGAAGCTTCGTCTGACATACTTTGGACATGTTGCCAGGAGGGACCAGTCCTTGGAGAGGAACATCATACTTGGGAGGCTGGAGGGACAGTACAGGAGAGGGAGACACTCTATGAGGTGGATTGATTCAGTGACTGGGGTAATGGAGGTAGACAATAAGGTTGGCACAGGATTGAGTAGGGTTTAGGGCTGTTGTACTTAGAGTCGCTATGAGTCACAGATGACTCGATGGCACATAACAACCACCACCAACATCTCAACAAGAAAAAGATAAACAATCCAATCATACCAAAGACATTCAGATGGCAAACAAACACATAAGGAAATGTTCAAAATCCCTAGATCTGAGAGAGATGCAGGTCAAAAGAACTATGAGATATCATCTCACCCCAGTAACAATAGAAAAATTCAAAAGAGCAGCAAACAAATGCTAGAGAGGTTTCATTTACTGCTGGTGGGAGTGTAAAATGGTACAACTACTATGGAAGACGGTAAGGCTCTTTATCAAAATGTTGGAAACAAAAACCACTTGATGGTATTTTGTTGATGATGCAACAATGAATGATTTTTTTAAATAAAGGAAACTGGGTAAACTAGAGGGCAGAGAAGTAGGGTGGAAAATGTGCAACACTGAATGAATGAAATGAAAATCCAACTTTTCTGTAAACGTTCATTAAAATCTCAATAAAAAAACTACAGATGAAAAATAAAATCATCCTTGGTACCAGCGGACAGGAAATTAGGAGACATACATCATTGGGCATGTCCTCTGTCAAGGACCTCTCTAAATCACTGAGAAGCAATGATGCCACTTTAAAGACTAAGGTGTGCTTTATTCAAGACATAGCCTTTTCCATCACTGGTTATGCATCTGGGAACTGGACAATGACTAAGAATGGCAGAAAAATAACTGATGCCTTTTAAGGCATGGTGTTGCTGAAGAGTACTAAATAGCCCATACACTGTCAGAAGAAGAAGCAGCTCTATCTTGAGGAAAATAGAGCCAGAATGCTCTTCGGAAGGAAAGATGACAAGCTTTATCACACTGTATGTTGCTGAAAGAGGCCATTCCTTTGAAAAGGACATCATTCTTGGCAAGGTGGAGGGTCAATGAAAGAAAGACCTTCAATTAAAGAGAATGACATCAAAATAGTAACTTCAAAAATGGGCTTAAGAGTGTTAGAGATGATGAGGATGGCACAGGATAGGAGGGAGTTCAGATCTGTTGTTTAGAGATTCACTATAAGCCATATCTCATAGCACTAAACAATAACAAAAACATGTTATTAACCTTTAAGAACTATTGTTTTGGGGGAGGGCGATTTAAAAAAAAATGAAAGAAACTATTGTTTCTCAAATGCTGGTGTATTACGTCAAAAAAGAATATTCACAATTACTGACAAACATGGTAAAATAATCCCTCTATTTTCCACCTACTATGGAATGCCAGATATTCACCATACGATTTATATACTTCAATGAGAACAGTATATAGCACAACAGATTAAATGCAAAAGAAATGAGAATCCAAGTATGCTATCTTGCACTAATTAGTAAATGGATTTGCAACTTATAAAACTTCTTGACTTTTCTTGCCTTGTAAATGGCACTTTTGTATTAAAAATAATTCTGTAATAATGTTCATATGAAAAACATTTATTATTTTCTCTTTATTTTCAAATTTATTAATATCAATTTCAAAACTGGTACATTAATACAGAAAACTTCATTGGTGTTTTCAAACATCTAAAAGACTGCAGCCATTCGTAATCCTTCTACAGATATGAGTGATTCCTGAGTATTTTCTAGACTTGACTTAGGATAATCTGATAATTTAATAAAATCACCAAATAGCAAAATTACTTTCATTCTGAAAGCTTTTCAGATTATTCCACATTTTCTTTAATTCAAACAATGACTGTAATAGTTCAGCTTAAAATAGTTAAGACAATACAAGTATGTCAATAAATAGTCAAAGGGGCAAGATACAATGGTGTGACTAATTCAGGCCACAGTCGTTTCAACCATCTGAGATCTGGACAATGAAGAAGGATGACAGAGGAAGATTTGATGCTTCTGAACTGCAGTGTCATAGAACTGAGTATCTTATGGCCTACCAAAAGAATATACAGATAGATCTTAGAGAAGGTAGAGTGTTCCTTGGAGGCACAGATTACAAAGCTTCATCTTCCATATTTTGGGCATGTTCCCAGGAGAGGCTGTTACTTGGAGAGGGACACCATGCTTGGAAAGCTTGACAGAAGAGTAAAATTATTTCAACCAGATGAACCAACACATTGACTGCAGCAAAGGGCTCAACTATGTCAGAGAGAGACAGGATGGCACAGGACAGAAAGGAGATAAGTAAGATCTGTTGTTCACAGCATTGCGGTGCGTCAGAGTCGACTCCATAATACCTAAGAACAAGAAAGTACTTCTATTTTTTTTTTTATTTTCTTTCTTTTTTTTCTCTCTCTTTTTTTTCCTCTAAGAAAGTACTTCTAAAAACCTTCTCTTTCATTCTGTATCTTACTGTGATATTGGAAGCTATTCCATCTGTATTTCAAAAATCAGCAGCCTCAACCATTCAGGACTGATTTGAGGGAAGTTTCTAGACTACAGGATGCAAAGAAGGAAGACACTTCCACGTTTTTGGAAACAGAGAAGTAAAACCCTTATAAATAGCAATGGAGCACTGTCAGATATGGTACTAGAGGATGAGTTCATTATGCTGAAGTCACTCACAATATGACTAAGGAAGAGCTGTCACCTCAAAGTAGAGCTGACTTGACAGACATGCATGGAATGAGTGCAATTGGGGACCTTCATTTATTGTTATGGCAGGTCTCAAAATGAGATGAAATAGCTGCTACTTCCCACTAATAATCAAACTTGGAATGTACAAAGTATGTATCTAGGAAAATAAGAAGTGTCAGAAACTAACATAATGCATAAAGATCTACATCACAGGTACTAGTGAGCTGACATGTATTCAACTGGCAATTTTTATTTAAAACAGACAATCATATGATCTACAACATTACAAATGATAAACTGAATACAATTTTGTCTTGTATTTATCATCAAAAACAATACTTGAAGATCTATTCTGAAGTATAATGCCACCAGTGATAGGAAAAAACAATACTTGAAGATATATTCTGAAGTATAATGTCACCAGTGGTAGGAAAATATTCATAAACCTACAAAGACAATGAATACATAGAGCTAATAGTCATATTTGCAAAATAATAATGAAAACTAATGATGAAACTATTTTTACTAACCACTGTAGCCTGAAATTAATTAAGCACAAAATGCATTGTTAATTACAAGCGATACAAATACAATTTAATAGTATAAAATAAAATTTGTATTTAAAAAGATCAACTTGGAAACAGAAGGATCTATAATTGGAAAATATGGCCTTGGTGATAGAAATGATACCAGAGATCGCATGATTAAATTTACAAAACAAATGGCTTATTTATTTCAAGTAGCATTTTTCAACAATACAAACAGTGAATAAAGGTCTGAAATAGATCAAAGACACAAGAAGCAACTCTACTACATCTGGAGAAAAATATAACAGCAATATTAAATATCATCAGTCTGAACAAGGACAAGGGTCAATAGTGTAATAGACCATCAGTTGTTCATGTGTAATTTCAAGTTGAAGAAAATAAAAACAAGACAACGAAAGCCAAAATATGACCTTAAGTGTAATACATTGAATTTAGAGACTATCTGAAAAAAAAAAATACTTGACATATTGAACACTAATGAATGACTTGAGACTATAAGAGTTAAGAGATGACATTATACAAGAAAGCAAAAAGTCATTAAAAAGAATGGAAAGAAAGAAAAGAACAAAACAGATATCAAGTGACTGTTAAACTTGTTTTTGTACAACTAACTAATGGAAAAAGGGGAAAACTACAAAAGAATGGAAAAGAAGATTTCAATGAGTTGTTCAAGAAGATAAAGCAAAGTATTTTAATGAACTAGACAAAAAACTGGAATTAGAAATCAGAATTTTAAAAAAAATCAGAATTTAGTAAGTGGCATTTCTCAAGCTGAAATAACTATGCTATAATTCATGTCTCAAGTGTCAAGACTAAAGGATTCCATGGGGAAAATAATGAACAATGGCAAGAAGCATCAAAAAAATTATACAGAGGTCTCTCCTCCATATTTTCTCCCAAGGAGGGAGGGAGAGCCATGACTTTGGGAACATAATTTTCTAATAAGTCTATCATTACTATTTTACCTTAAAAAAAAGGGGGGGGGGAGAGAAAGGAAATGGAAATATTATAATCACTCTCCCAACCATTTTAAGAGGCAGAATAGGAAAAGATCAACACTGACAGTGTTGAAGGAAGAAGTCCAAGTGGCAATGAAGAAATTGGAAACTAACAAAACTACTACGGTGGTTAGGTGCCAATGATTTGACTCCACTCATACCAACTTTACGTATAAAAGATTGAAATTTTACGTGATCCAGGAATGCCAATTTCACAAGTCCATGGTCCCTCAGATAACAAGCGCCAAGTTGTTGTTGTTATGTGCCATCAAGGTGCCTGCGACCCATAGAGACTCAAAGTCCTCCTTGCTATCCGCCAAGATCCATCTGATGTTGGCAATAATGTCTCTGTTGTCACAGCCTCTGCTTAATCCAGCTTGTGTTTCTGGTAGTTCTCTGTTGGTGTACTATTTCAGTCGTGTTTGGATAGTCTTCAGGAGGATTTTGCTTGTGTGTGATATTAGAGATATTGGTCTATAATTTCTACACTCTGCTGGGTCATCTCTTTTTGAAATGGGAATAAATATGGATCTCTTCCAGGGAGTTGGGCAGGTAGTTGTCTCACAGATTTCTTGGCACAACCGGGTAAGCACACCCAGAGCAATTTTAACTAACTAATCCTGTCTATAAATAATACTCTGACAGTACTTTTTTTTCCTAAAACAATTCTGTGTGTTCTTTTGGCATGCCATTTGTTGTTGCTGTGTACAGTAAAGCTGGAAATGACCCATAACTGATGTTCCAGTAGATTTTTCAAAGGCAGTAAATCACACAGAAGAGTGGTTATTTGACAGTCCTTAAGATACTCAACCTCTTCAGGTATAAATTCTTTTCTGGTATTCTTTATTTACTGTCCAACTCTCCAAAAATACCATGTTTTTAGTTAGGTACACCAAATGACATCTTTGGTCCTTAGTCCTTTAAAGAAGTTCTTACAGTATATTTGTCCAATGCAACAATATTCTGGTTTCTTGAGTGCATAATTATTCATTCACATAAAATATGGAACTGTTGACTTCAATCCCTTTCCCATTTATCATGAATTACCCATTCATTCGTTAGAAGTTTTGTTTTCTATTATGTTGAGGTATGATCTATAATGAAGGCTATAATCTTGATCCTTTTTTAAGTAAGTATGTCAAGTCCTCTTCAACTTCTGCAAGCCAGGTTTTGTCATCTGTATTATACTGAGTATGCTAATGATTCTCTTTCTAATCCTGATGCTACTTTCTTATTCATATAGTCTAAGTTTCTCAGGCATTTACTCAGCAAGCATACTGAACAGATAAAGTAAAAGGATATAAACCTGATACACATTTTACCTGATTTTAATCTATGCAGCAATCTCTAGTTCTGTTCAAACCACAGCTTCTTGGTTCATGTACAAGTTCTGCATGACTACAATGAAGTGTTCTGGCATTTCCATCGTTCTCAACATTATCATAATTTCTTATGATCTATAAAACTTTGTAAAGTCAATACCAAGTAAGTAAACATCTTTCTTATTTTCTCTGTTTAGGCTCCAGGAATTAAGCGAAACATCAATTGAGATGTTTCAAGAAATGGAATCAATGCTAGAAACATTCATTCACTTATGACAAGAAATTTGGAAAATAACTATCTAGCCAATTTATTGGAAGAAATACATTTTCTCATTCCAAAGAAAGCTGATCCAACAGAATGCAAAAATTATCAAACAAAATCATTAATATCACACACAAGTAAACTCTTTCTGAAATTATTTAAAATTGGAATACTTCAACAAGAAAGTGCCAGAAATTCAAGCAGAATTCAGAAGAGGCTGTGGAATGAGGGGTATCAGTGCTGATGTCTTGGCTGAAAGTAGAAAATACTAAAAAGATATTTCCTTGTTCTTTATTGACTTAAGGAAAGGCACTCAATTTGTGTATCATAAAAAATTATAGGTCACACTGTGAAGAAAGAACATTCCAGAAAATTAATTTTGCTCATGGGAAAACTGTGCATAAACCAAGATATAATCAATTAAACAACAGAAGCAGATATTTATTACACAGATTAAAGAAAGGAAGGTGTGTTTCTGGATTGCACACATTTACTATACTTACTGTATGCTGAGCAAATAATCCAAGAAGCTAAATTGTACAAAAAAGAACATATATCAAGAATTAGAAGAAGATTTATTAATGACATGTGATCTCAGCTAATACAAGTTTGCTTGCTGGAAGAAAACAAGACTTAAAGCACCTGCTGATTAAGATCAAAACAAGATAAAACAAAAATTCTCACAACTAGCCCAGTAAGGAACATCATGATAAATGGAAAAAATACTGATGTTGTCAAGAAGTTAGTTTTACTTTAATTCAGTCAATATCCATGAGATAGCAGTCCAAAGCAGCAAACAACAAATGCTGGCAAGGGTGTGGAGAATGTGGAACTCTTCATGCATTGCTGAAGAAGATGTAACTAATGTGGAAAGTGGTTTGGTGCTTTCTTGTTGTTAGGTGCTATTGAGTTGAGTATGACTCATAGCAACCCTATGAACAAAAGATTGAACCCTGTTCTATCCTGCGACATCCTCACACTTCCTGACACACAAGAGTCCACTGCGGCAGTTACAGTGTCAATCCAGCCAGTTGAGGGTCTTCCTCTCCTTTGCCGATCCTCCACCTTGCCCACCATCATATCTCTCTCCAAGAAATAGCCTTTTCTAGCAATATGGTCAAAGTATGTGAGGTAAAGTCTCATTCTTGCCTCCAAAGAGCACTCTGGTACACTATCTCCAAGACCTACCTGTATGTTCTCTTGGCCTTCCATGGGATGTTGAGTGTTCTTCAAAACCACAGCTCAAAGGTATCAATTCTTCTTCTAACATTCTTATTCACTGTCAAGGTCTCAGATGCACAGCAAGTGATTGGAAAGACAGTGGCCTGAATCAGACACACCTTAGCCCTCAAACTAACATCATTACTTCTCAATAATTTGGAGAGGTATCTAAGTATGGATTTTCCCCAGTGCAACGTGCCTCCTAATTTCCTGACTGTTGGTACCAAAGGCTGAAAGACAAGTGTAAAAGTAAACTGCTACTATATATACATTTTTTTAAAAAAAGCAAAACAAAATCCATGACACGGATACATGTATATTTAAGTGCAACAAAGCATTTTTTACAACAGCAAAGAGATGGAAACAAAGAGAAGATAATCCATCAATGGATGAATGGCTAAACAAACTACAATACATTCACACAATGGAGTTTTATGTAACACTAAAAAAGATATGGAATTTGTGAAACATGGCACAACATAGATTGATTTAGAGTACATTATGCTGGGTGATGTAAGTCAGTGGTAGGAGGACTACTACTAGTATAAGGCCACTATTATAATAAGCTAAAGAAACATTCACACAAGATTGAAGCTATTTTAGAGGATTGCCAGAAATGTGTTCTCTTTAGAAGCATAATTAGGGGACACTAGTTCCAAGAAAAGGATATCATGCTTGGAAAAGTAGAGGGTCAGAGAAAGATAGGAAAATCCCTCAATAAGATAGACTTACATCTTACTGGAAAGATATACTCAAACACAGCAACATTTCTGAGGATGGTACAGGACTAGGTAATGATTTGTTCTGTTATACAAAGGGCTATGAAATGGAACCAACTCAAAAATACCTAACAACATAACAAAAAGTACTTCGTGGGTTGGACAAAAACCAGAGGTAACTGACCATCATGACTATCCTGTAAGACAGCTGATTGAAAATCAACACAGTTCGAATATTTTCTTATTCTTCCTTTAATCTTTCTCTTTTCAATTCCTCTACCATTCATCCAAATTCACACATACTCAATACCACCAAGTTGGAACAAGCTCATAGTTGGCACTCTACAGGGTTTCTGAGACTGCCCATCTTTGCACCTCCAAGACTCCAATGGATTTACTCCACCACAGACACAAGTTCTTTGGCCTAGGAGCACAACACCCTATGGACTACTGCATCAGAGCTCCCTTTATCTGAATTATTGTTGTTGTTGTTTTGTGTATCATCAAGTTAGAAATGACTCATAGCTAACCCTCCAACAGGTTTTCAGAGGCAGTTATTAATCACACAGGGGGAGACTATCCATCTTCCCACAGAGCACCTGGTAGATCTGAATTGCATGCCTTCAGAAACCCAGCGCAGCTTCTTACCACTAGCTAATAGAGCTACTTGCAACCCATATTTGGCCCCATTCTGCTGTTGCATTATTTCTCCTAAAGACCAGTACTACAAAATTTTACATTACATCAAGCTATTACCTGTCCTCTGGTTGAGAGTAGGATGTTTAAGAAGGGAATTAAATCCTAGAATGGCTACTTGATCTCAATCAGGAGTCCATAAGAAATTAATACATACATAAAAACATAGCACAGTTCCGCACCACCACCAACGGATTCTGCAATTTCCCCATGATAGCTTTAAAGTTTTATTTCATTGTAGGTATAATTATGAACCCAAGAAATTTTGGGCTTCTCTTTGAAATGAATATATTCAAAACACAAGAAATGTTATGCATGTCTGTGAAAATAGTCATATTCAAATTAGCTGAAAGTGTAAATATTAAGATTTCATGGATAATGACCAAAATTTTTTGGAGAATACACATATATAGACAGGGTGCTCTGATGACTTAGTGACAAGGTATTTAGTTGTCAACCCAAAAGTATGTGGTTCAAAATCCAGCTGCTCTGAGAGGCAAGATTCACTGCCTCCATAAACCCACTGGAGGGGTCAGCTATGGGTCATTTGGTTCTGGCTTGACTGTACACAGCAACACATAAACACATTCATGCACACATATGCACTGCATTTAATATGTTTTTTAAAAATCACTTAAATAGATTTACATAAAATACTTCCAACCATCTGTTATAGAACCTAGCAGCTATGAACTGTAAAAAATGCTGGCATTTTTCCCATTGATCAGCAAAATTACAGCTGTAGAAATTTTCAGTTAATAGTGTGTTAACACTTGCTTGAAATTCAGAAGACAAGATTTCTAATCACCAAAGAGTAAATATAGACAATACGCAACTGATAACTTAATCATAAAATTATCAACTCAACACTATTAAGAAAGAGCTCTGAACATCAAAGTAGATATTTCCAAAGGGACATTCTGCAAATCAGCAGGTAGTAATGCAAAATCGCATGACCAAGGGAAGGGAAAAAACCCACACCCCATGTTAAGAAATAAAACAGTTCAAGGCAAAAAAATCTTTACTATTGTGACTGAAAGCTGAAAGTTAGCCAAGTACATTTAAAACATGTTCAGGCAAAGAGACCACTAATGCTCCCTTTAGAGGACGGACAATGTGACAGTGATCTTTTTGACAAAGTGCTTCAAATATTGCATGACTTGCTATACAACACCCGTATTACTTTCCATTTCTAAGTGCAACCAAAAAAAACATCCAATTATGACATCAATACAAGCTTTCTTTCCAAATGGAATGAAAGAACAGTAAATCCCAGTGGACACCGGAGTTCTGCAGCAGAGATGATGTAATATATAAAAATAGACATCCTCCAACAGAAGCTGAAACTTGGGTAAACAGCACACTGCATACTATTCTCAACTGCCTTGTATGAATTTGCAATGCATGCTGTTAATAGCGCGAAGAAGATCATTTTGTTTTAAATTATTTCCTGATTTACATTTCAATTTCTATGCATGCTTTATGGTATAATCTCAATTCATATAAATTAAATCACCATAAATACCTGATTATAACTACGAGAAACAGTACCCCCAAAGAAAGACTGAGCCCACTGCAGCAGCTTTCACATGCTGCATTTTACAGAAATTACAGCACATATGGCACAGTACTGTTGCGTCCACCTATTGTTCAGAGACCTTTCCACTGGGAGCTTTCAAAAGGATTTTAAAATGTAACATGATCTAGATAAAGAGGAATCAGTAAACCTGCTGTTAATGAGCATGAGAAGCAAAGGATACTCTCTTTTGACACCTCTCTTTCAGACTGATGCAGTTACAAACCATCAGACATGTATACAAACACCAGCATCTAGCAAAATTTGTAATTTTTTTTTAACACGTCACACTTGTAACATGCTCTTCACACTCCCTTTCTTCTACTTTTTCCTGCTTAATTTAATTTTCCTTTAATCTTAGGCTTTCCAGGATGGGAGAATAATCTGCTGTCTGCAAGTACCTCTCAAGTATTTGTATTGATATATCTAGTAATTTAAAATTATTAGAACAGAAATAATTGTCCACAAATATTATTATCTGAAATAAATGGGTTAGCGCTATTTATAGTTTTATTATAAATGATAATTACTTCTACTTGTCTTCCTCCTAAATACTACTTGGGAAGCTCTGGTGGCATTAAAGCTCAGAGTTGTACTAACCCAAAGGCCATTCTTCTCTACGGGTTCAAATCGACGAGTAGCTCCTTGGAAGAAAGACAATCTCTTCCTGTGTGATTTACAGACATGGTAACCTAACGAAGGTCAAGTCTGAGTCAACTTTGGCTAAAGTGTAGTGAGATTCTTATGGGTTTCTCTGTTTCCTTTTGAGAAAAGTACATCATCCAAATTCTGGCGATTATTCCATTCTTTTTTTTTTTCTCTGTATAGTGTTAAATTTAATGCCATGGCTTTTAATTAAGTTCTGTGATCTCTGTCTTGTTACTGCTAACCCACGAAATCCATTCAATTGTGAGCCAGGAATATTTTTCACAAAACAAATTTCAGCATATTATATCTTGTGCTTCAGTCTCCTGGTGTTTCATACAGTCAATATGATGAAGTTCAATATTCTCAACATGATTTCCAGAAATGATATTATCACCCAATTTTGGGATCTCTAAACAAAGTTGGTTAGTTCTGTTAAGAATATGTTCCTTTAAAGCAAGATAACAGCAACATTCAGGAAAACAGTGATCTTCCTGTGTACTTCTGTAGTACTTCCTCCTATCTTAGTTTCTCATCTACTTGCCTATTTTCCCTAAAATACAGCAGGGAAAAGATGCTATATGTCTTGTAGACATTTATAGCTCTAGAATCTGACACAGACCTGAAATATGGTAAACACTCAATAAACGTTGACTAAATTAATAAAAATACTGAGTTCTTTGTTTTTCTTATGGCAAATGAATCATAATATACAACTCTGTGAAATCCCCAACCTATCATTATTCACTGAGGGGTGCTGATAACAAAGGTAACAAAGACTTTAGGTTCAAATAAGAAAATAAAAGATATAGCTAAATTTAAAATAAACATTAAAATAACTGAGAAACTTAACCTATACCTAGATGTTGCTATTTTTTATTTTAATTTTTTAAAATGTATATAAACACTTTTTAATGAGTAAACTATTGGAAAGTGTGATAAAATATAAAGTATGAGATAAAATATCAAATAAAAAACTGACTAGATATCCAAGTTATTACTTTATTACGCAAAAACTTTCTCTTACTCTTCAGTAACAAATACTGAATTAAACTAAGGAATCTTCAGTCAAAAAGAGTAATAATAACTGTCGACAAGGCAACATTATAACCTAGTAATAATACTCAAATTTAAACTCATTACCGCTGAGTCAGATCTGACTTAACAGCAGACTCATCATTGGGATTCTGAGGCTATAAATTGCACAATGTCTATTTTTCTGACAAAAAGCTGCTAGTGCATCTGAACTGCCTGATAGGTGGAGTTTGGGGGTTAGCAGCACAACTTCCTACAGCACAGGCCACCAAAGGTCCATAATGAAAATACTTGCTTTTTCTAATTTAAGGACAACACTTCAAGTCGCAAAGTCTAATGTCAAACTAATATGAAAAGCACAGTATTTAATGTTATAAAATGTTTTGGTTCTAGAACTAACCAAATCTAGCAAAGGGTTTTTAACTGATGAAACCAACTTAATCCAAATCATTATTTTTTTTAACTTTTATTAAAGAACAATCTTATAAAAATAAGACTTTGCAAAAAAAGTGACTTTGCACAAATTTCATAGATGAATCCATTTTATATACACTTATGCCACATTTTATAGATTCTCTCTTACACATTACACACACATACAAACTGCCATCCAGTCGGAACTAACTCATAGTTAGCCCTCCCACTGAGTTTCTAAGACTGTAAATTGTTAGCCATTGGTGAAGAACAACTGCATAAGAGGTGTCACCCATGGGTTAACCGTACAACTCCCTATGGACTACATTACCAGAGCTAGATTATTTCAGGTTACCCCTCGCCAAAAAAAATTTTAATAAAACCAAAACTTAACCTGATTTGCATTATGTTTATGTTCAATTGCCATAAAATTATGGTGTATTCAATTTCTATTACATGAACTTAATTTTATATAAGATTTTGTAATTTTTGTGCATAATTGTAACTAAGTCTCTGAAATATACATCCACATCATAATAAAGATTACGACTAAAACACATGGGAATTATCTTTTAATGTGACTAATAAGCTTTTATTATTTCAAAGTATTTGCATCACCAAGCAACAACAGTAAAGTTCAACAGGGCAGCAAAATAACAAATTTAACAAGGTTGTAAAGAGATTGGAACTCTTACTTATTGCTGGTGGGAATGCAAAATGGTACAGCCACTATAGAAACCAGTCTAGAGTTTTCTCAAAGTTGGAAATAGAAATACTATTTGACCCAGCAATTCCACTAATAGGAATATACCCTAAAAAAACCAGAACCACAATTCAAACAGATGTATGTACACCCATGCTTAATGCTGCATTATTAACATAAGCAAAGAGATGGAAGCTACCCAAATGCCCATTAACAAACGAACGCATAGAACTATGGTACATTCATACAATTACACGGTACTGAAAAATAATGAACTCATAAAACATTATACAACATACAGGAGCCCTGAGGACATTATGTTGAGTGAAATACCTTAGTCACAAAAAAGGCCAATTCTGCATAGCACCACTGTTAGAAAATAAGACAGACATGTGGCCAGGGGTGAATGGGGCATGGGGAGTGGAGAGGTTGGAAAAGTGGGCAGGAGACAGGGAGAGAACAGGGAAAGAGTGGAACAGACCACTGCACTAGAACAGATGAGGGGAAGAACTGTCTGAAAGGAATATATGATTATGCACTGTATGTATGAAAACAACCTGGAACAAGGGATGTATTTTGGGGAGGTCTGGGGCGGGAAAAGAAAGTTGGTGGAGAGGATGTTAAACAATAAATAAAAATATAATTTAAACATTTTTGTATCAATCTAAACCTTATATGTTAAAATATGCCCAAATCCTAATTAATAGCTATATAAGTGTGAATTAAGAGAAATTAAAGATACAGATATATAGATATATTAATAGCTTCAGCTTTCTTGGCTCCACAGTCAACACTCTTGGTACCAGCATCCAGGAAATCAAAAGATGAACTGCATTGGGAAAATTTGCTGTCAGGGACCTCTGCAGAGTACTGAAGACCAATGATGTCTTTATAGAGACTAAGGTGCCCCTGATCCAGGCGATGGTCTTCAGGATTGCTTGCTATGCATAAGAGAGTGAGACAATGACTAAAGATGGCAGGAAAATAACTGATGCCATTGAGTTGTGGTGCTAGAGTATTGAATATACTATGGCCTGCTAAAAGAACAAACAGGTCTACCCTAGAGAGAGTGAAACAGGC
The DNA here is from genome assembly GCF_000299155.1 of Elephantulus edwardii. Classification (NCBI taxonomy): domain Eukaryota; kingdom Metazoa; phylum Chordata; class Mammalia; order Macroscelidea; family Macroscelididae; genus Elephantulus; species Elephantulus edwardii. Next base: position 10,113,514 of record NW_006399869.1, read on the forward strand.
TGATCCTTGGAGGCAAGGATTTTGAAGCTCTGTCTGACATACTCTGGGTATGTTGCCAGGAGAGACCAGTCCTTGGTGAGAGAAATCATGCTTTGAAGAGTGGAGAGACAGTCCAAGAGAGGAAGACCCTGGATGAGATGGATTGACTCAGTGACTAAGGTAACAGGAGTGGGTGTGTCAGAGACAATGAAACTGGCTCAAGATAGAGCAGGGTTCAAAGTGGTTGTACAAAGGGTCGCTATGACTCAACAGTACGTAACAACAACAATATATATAAATATAAGTATAATCGTCCTTTTTTGGTTGAGTAGGGGTGAGGCTATAGAGTCAATAAGAAATCAAGTAATTTGAAAATCGTAATTTTGCCACCTTTGCAAGACTGAAAATATTTGAAATGCCAGTTTGGTACATATAAATTCACAATTTGGTCTTCAGTCTAGTATCTCTCTGTAAAATTTAGCTCCCACCAAACTGGAAAAAGATTATGAAGTGGAGGAGTGAGAGAGTTGGGAGTTTACTTTCATTTATTTACAGGGGGAAAAAAAGAATAAAAGAAAGAGCAGGATATATCATCTTGTTGTTGTTGTTGTTATGTGCCGTCGAGTCGCCTGCGACTCATAGCGACCCTATGTACAACAGCCCTAAACTCTGCTCTGTCCTGTGCCAATCGCACTGTCTCTGACACTCCCATCCCAATTATCCCAGTCACTGAATCAATCCACCTCATAGAGGGCCTTCCTCTCCTGCCCCGTCCCTCCACCCTCCCAAGCATGATGTCCCTCTCTAAGGACCGGTCTTCCCCTCACAACATGTCCAAAGTAAGTTAGACGGAGCCTCAGAATCCTTGCCTCCAAGGAGCCACCCGGTTTAACCCTCTCCAGGACAAATCTGTTTGTTTTCCTAGCAGTCCATGGTATTCTCAATACTCTTCTCCAGCACCACAGCTCAAAGGCATCAATTCTCCTTCTATCCTCCTTGGTCATTGTCCAACTCTCTGATGCATAACAGGTGACTGCGAAGACCATGGCCTGTATCAGACGCACCTTAGTCTCCAGAGAGACACCACTGCTCTTCAGCACTTTGGAGAGGTCACTAACAGCAGACTTTCCCATGGCAATGCGCCTTTTAATTTCCTGGCTGCTGGTACCAAGACTGTTGACTATGGAGCCAAGCAAACTAAAGCTGTGTACAATCTCAATCTCTTCACCATCCATCCTGATGCTGCCAATTGGTCCAGTGGTGAGAATCTTTGTCTTCTTGACATTGAGCCTCAATCCATATTGTAGGCTGCAGTCCTTGACACTCTGCAGCAGGCGCTTCAGGTCCTCCTCAGTTTCAGCAAGCAGGGTTGTGTCATCCGCATAACGCAGATTTTTGATAATTCGTCCACAAATCTTGACCCCACATTTCTCCTCATAGAGCCCAGCCTCCCGGATAATCTGTTCTGCATATAGGTTGAAAAGGTTACCACATGATATTAACAAGGAAAAGCTAAGGTTAGATTTCCAATCTTTCTTGAAGTTTTATTTCCTCATCTCTCTAGGGAATTCTGGTGGCTTAGTAAAGGGTTTGCCAACCCAAAGACATGTGGCTCAAATCCACCAGATGCTCTGTAGGAGAAAGATGGGTAGTATCTTCCCATAGGATCTACTGCCTCTGAAAATCCACTGGAGATTCAGCTGTGAGTTGTTTCTGACTCAAATATCCATAACAACTACAATAGCCATTTTTATTAGGGAACTCTACTGACATAGTCTATAAGGTGTTCTGCCTCTAACCCAAAGGGAAGTGCCTCTATGGCAGTTCAAATACAAAAATAGGCAATATTCTCTTGTGTGACATACAGCCTCAGAAACTCAAATGAGGGTCAACTATGAGTTGGTCTCAATTCGATGGCAGTGTGTTTTCGTGCTATCTTGTTTATGTAACTCAGATTTCCCAACTTAAACAACGACTAGAATAAATTTACCCATGAAAGTCGAAATGGCCCTGAATTACAGATAAAATTAAACACAGGGCTTTTTAGTCCCTACTCTTTCTGAACTGTATAAAATAACAAACCAGTGTCTTTAGAAATTGATATCAAATCATTCATTCTCCATTAGGGGTATTACTGATGACACACCTATACATGTTACATATCGCAAGACTGAAATTTCCTGTTTTATCCTATTTTCTGACAACCTTAAAAAGTCTCAACCTAACTCTTCAAAATGCAAGAAAATGCGAATGAAAACTATCTCCAATGTTCCCTTCTCACTGCATTTTAAAATGCTTATTCTCTGTACGAACTTCGCACACTTGCTTTGGGGAGAAAAAAGTCCAGAAAACACTTTTCGTACACTATTTCTGTTTCTGAAGAAAATCATCATAACATGGTTTAAATTACTGCAATTGCATCTAACTTTTAAAAATGTATATAATGTACACATCATGATTTGGTACACATTTTAAATTCAATTTCTACTTCTAAGGGGGAATGAAACTAATGAGTAGTTTTTCTCATGTTAAAGAACAGAGAATTAATTAAATAGCATTTCATCTTTTAAAATAGGAAGTTATGCATTTTTTAAAATTTCTCCTTTCCTGATAAAAATCTATTTCAGAGTGGATTTTTTTCTTTTTCATTTTTTCAAGATTGTATAATTTAAAAACTAACAGTGCTTCTAAAAGACAACATAACAGTCATACTACCTATGGTAATTTAATGCATATTTTCTTGTATAAGGCATGAAGTTGAGTTTGAAAAATTTCACAAATAGATCATGGTTTTAGACAAGATTATAATAGCTGAACATATATTTTAGGCAGACTTCCTCTAAAGTGAATTAAATGTTGAAAGACTACTTTAAAATTTAAAAAGCAATTATTAAAATTTACTCATTTATTTAACTAGTTAGCTCCCACAGAAAATTCAGATTTTCTTCCTCTAATTATTAATTCCTACTACTTCCAAAAAGTTACATTAAAAATTGTAATTTATTCAGAAAGATCCAGCAAGGATCTGAGGAGGTAGGGTGATGGTGGGCATGGATCAGTGGTGATTAATTTTATAAGACTCCATTCACAGGAATGATTATAAGAAACACAATGTAAATGGAAGAAAAAAACAAAAATAAAATTTAAAAGAAAAATTCATAAATTAGCATGTATTTGTGCAAAGAAATCAGCAAGAATTATAGGCCTCATGATTAATATATAGAATGAAATAAAAGCATAAAATTTGGTTTAAAATAAATTAGCACAAATAAGAAAATGAAAGAGATTATAAATTATTTCTTTTTTGACTAAATCTCTCTTGTAACTACTATTTTACCAATGGTCTCTCAATATGCTATCAAAGACTTTCTATTAGTAGCATTAAAAGGTACCCATCTAGTAAATTTCCTATAAGCTTTTACATAAAAAGCAATAAAAGTCCACTATGTGTGTCATTTTCCTTCCATTTATATGCAATGCAAGTTAGTAAGAAACAGTGTTCATTACATCCTTAGAAATAAGTAGGCTCCATTTCTTTCTTCAAACGTAGGCAGTTCCTCCCTCAATCTTTATAAACTAAGCCACTTCTGCCACCATCTAGTCAACTAGTTTACCACTGACAGTTTTGATGTTTAAGAAATTTTACTAAAACGGTGCAAAATACAAACGAAAGACCAAGCAAAACACATCAATATTGTAAACCCATTAGTTACAATGCAAAATCACAAATAAACTTGGGTTAGGATTAGGAGACCACACACAAATTACCTGAGATTTAGTGCATTCCTTTGAGCCAAAATGAAATGAGTGCCATAAAGGAGGAAAGGAAAAGATGAACATTATCAGACATGCTATAGTACATCTGCCAAAACGAAGATAATGTTAAAATTAGGTTAAAAATTATCATACAGAATTGGTGATATGTATGTACTTCTGTGTTCTTTGGCCATGCATTTGAAATCTATTTGTAATCATTTAAAATCACCAGTAAAGTATGACCAATCACACAATTCTTTTCAATAAACCTCTCACCCTCAATCTTGATCTGCTACCCATTTTATTCACACAAATAATCTCTATTAAGGATAAATAAATAAGACTTAAGGACTATGAAGACAAATAATTTCCATTTAATTCTTTTTGTCAGGTAGCACACACAAAAATTCTTGTTCTTGTCCTAATATGTATTTCAATAATATAATATGTAAATACAATTAAAATATCATTTTCACAAAAAGAAAAGGATTCAATATATTTCATTATGATCATGATGTTGCAAATGTTAATTCATTTAGTAAAATTAATGCCAACATGTTACATCTTAGTAAAAGACTATATAATTAGTAATGAGGTTTAAATGTTCATTCTAGTACTAAATATTTAAAAACAAAAAGGATCTGTTGACATTTTAAAAAAGAATCATGTAATAATCATTTTTTTAAAAACCACCACTCTTTTATTTATTTATTTTTTAAATAAAGTCAGAGCCTGAAAGAGAACTTTTAAAAATGGTAAGTGAAGCTTTCCACTCAAGGAGTGAAAAAAGATGGGGGTGAAGAAAGAAAGGCTTAAGAAATGCTCACTTCCAATTACATGTGATAGATACAATTATAAAATTAAACCAATCAATATTAACACAAAATTTTACATAATCCACACTCCCTCTATCTCAGTATGTTTACTGAATTGGAAAACCGTTCCAAAAAATAAAAAAAAAAATAATATTATTACTATTAGGGTAAAATATCACATTGAATATGGAACTATGAACATGAATGACTATTTTTAATACTTATTTCCTTTTTCTATTAGGCTGCATCAACACTAAAAATATTACCTTCCTTTATAGACAATGTTAACAAAAAAACCTTTCATACGTGTCTTTTAAAAAAAAAAAAAAAAACCAAGTCTCTCCAACAGACAAACAAAGCTGTCTTTGTGATGAGTAAAAAGCAACCCTCTTCAAATGAGCTCAATGGAATGATTCAACTATGAAATTCATGTTAGATTAAAACAGTGCATGGTAGCAGGGGAGTAGGCAGAGAGCTGGTGGTCAAAAATGTATTAAATATTCAAATGCCAAGAGCTCTTTTGCAAAGATAAGAAATGTAGGTATAAAATATCTATCAAAGTTATTAACAATCAAGTTAATAATTTCAATTTAAATACATTTCTTTTGTATTTATACTTATTCACAAGGAGAGGATAGATAAGAATAAGAAGAAATAAGAATGTAAAATATTTATCCATTTTTCCACATTTTTGACTATTAATTTCATTACTAATCATTTAATGATACTCTTTGCATATAGAACCCATCTTTCACTTTATTATGAAACTACCATAAATTTAAGCTGTTTTGCATTGAAAATAGGGAACATATTCATATATTTAAATTTTATATCTCCAAGTGTTAACTCGCCAACTTTACTTACCCATAGATAAGAATCAACCCTTCAAAGCCAATTATATTAAAAATTTGGGGCACATGCAACAGTTTTGTAGTAACAAAGAAGCACTACTCAACATTATAATCACTATGTTATTATGCTTAATAATAATTGATTCAGTGTATCTGAAGTGGTCCTTCAATGTTTTTTAATGCATTAAAAGGTACATTGCTTACTATGTATAGTAAGACACCTTCTGCTGATGGTAGATACAAAACATATTTAATTGTTGTGAATTTCATGCAAATTAAACCTAAAGAAAAATTAAGGAATGGGACTTATTTGTAATTTTGGGGGATAAAGTAATTTGGAATAGCTATAAGATGAAAACAGCATAGTATATCTATGCAGAAAAGACCATGGCTCTAAAATAAAATAGTCTTAACCAAAGTCTTACACAAATCATGATCTATCTGTATCTAATTTCCTTAATCAATTTGGTTTTGACTCAATTAGAAATAACTCAAAATTATGTGAATATTAAAGAGCACACTTTCAAATTATTTTTACCTCACTTCATTATATTAAAAGTAATAAAAAATAAATCCTCAGTGACATGAAAATCCACAAAAATTATTATTTAACTTTAATATTCCTACTTTTTAACTATAAATCAGGTAAAATACAAAACCACTTTAGAGAAATAAAACTTTACCTTAAGAATTTAAAAGATTTCAACTGCAATTTTACAAACCAATCGCAAAACTGATCCTCAAAAAGCAAACAATAACGTCTTTCAATGTCATCTATGCCAATGCTTTTAATCTGCTTCAAGCAAAAGCAGCACTTTAATTATTCATTAAAAATGGAGAAATATATATTTTTACAAAATCTCCAACAAAAACTAATGATAAATAAAAATACTATGCTTTTGTAACTTACCGTATGGTAGCCTCTAGGCAAAGGTGGTTTACCCACAGGATAAGGATCCACAGTGTCAATAATTGTTTGTCTTTCCCCCTTTTGGTTGATTTTTCTAAATCTCCTCCGAGACTGCCGATGAGACGCTTGACGTTGAAAGTATTCTTCATTTTCATCCATATAGTCCACCTAAAATAGGATTTATATTAGAAAAAAAACAAACCCTTTCATTTCTCCAATCACAGCATTCCATATTAACATTAGGCATACAAAAAAAACTTACAGATAAACTATATCGATTCATTTGTAAAAAGACATCTGTGGACAAAATATCTAGCCAGACATTAAGTGTGCCTGACTTCCCTTGGAACTGGTTTTGAGTAACTTTTCTTTTATGAAGAAGCATTTTCAGTTCCACTTAAGACAATATGGGAAATTCTGAATTTTCTGTAATTTCAAAGAGAAGGGTAGTTTCACGAGTCTTCGCACTGATTTATTTTTTTTTTTACCCCCACAAAAGATCTCACAGGACACAAATTCATGTGAAAGGAACTGCCATATTGTCCTAAGTAAAAGCACAAGTATTTGATGTGTATAAGTAAATCTGTAGGGGCAGAAAAGGAAAAAAAGGATCTCAAATCCCAAATGACTCATGTAAAATTCCTAGTTTGGCTTTTAGATTATCTAAGGGTTTCTCTTCCTTCTTTCTTTTTGTGGCTTTATGTTTGTGTTTTAAATTTTGTGGTTTTTTTTTTTTTAAATAAATAGTGCTATTTTAGAAACATTTCTAAACATTTTAGAAAAATGATGAATGGAATAATAACAAAGAACAAAAGTTCTTTTAAGTCAAATATATATATGATTACTCTCAAAAGATTGTTATTTCTTACACTAGCAATTCTAGGAGTTTTTGTAATATTATCTAATGCAAACCACTTAACGTATTTTAAATATCAAAAAACTTTTCAAGAATCCAACTATAGTATTATCAGAAGTCACAATCTGCAGCAAAGACCTAAAAAATGTGGTATACACTGCTACTGTAAAGTCCTGTGTATCCAACTATCTTTTGTTCAATTCTTAATTCTCCCTCCATTTCACTTTCTCCCTCTTAGAGTAAATTTTATTCAGAAATTTCACTAACTTCAATGAGGAAGTTCTCTCAGATGGAATTTCCTCTCCAGCATCATAGGAAAGAACTTCTTTGAAATCTTCTTTGAAAACAGGCCTAGATTCAAATTCTGAGGGAGAAAGATGGGTAATCTCTTCCCATATGATTTAAATCTCTTGAAACCCTCTGGAGGGTTAGCTTTGAGACAAAACAAATACCTTTCATCATTAGCTATACTGGACCACTTTTTATTGTATAAGATATAGCTTACAATATGGGGTGGCAGAGAAAAAGAGTATCCATATCAACTCAAAACACTCAAAATTCTCAAAATCTCCTCTTCCAATCTCCTACTGCATTGGTTTTTATAACAGAAAATGTTTTATTTAAATCTTTTTTCCATTGTTGCACATTTTCTTCCTTCCCCTTCTCCCCTTCCCTTCCCTTCATAATACTTTTTGTTTCCAATTTTAAAAAGGAGTGTATAATATTCTATTGTACAATTATTTTACACAATAAGAAATAACTTTTTTAAAGTTTCAATAAAACAACGTTGCTATTTAATTTGGATACAGTCTGTTTTATGTCTTTTAAATATCATACAATTTAATTAAAAAATAATAAAGATGTCAATTTGAGCATCAGGCCTGAAATTATTTCTTCAATTACTTAAATAAATTAATTTTTCATACTAATTGATTCCTGAAAACACACTACTGTATTTCATTCGCCATTACTCTTTCACTTTACTATCTGGAGAGTTAAAATGTTACAATTCAATATTTCTCCCTCAAATTTCATTTGCCCATTTTTAAAAGTCTTTCACTTGGCCATTTTTAAATCTTCCATTTAATTACACTATATAGTTATTATTTCAAATTCATAATGGGAATGGTATCTAACACTACAAAAATGATGTTGTTTATTCAAGTCTTTATTTTTTAAAATGGGGTGAAAAGGTGGCATCTTCACACAGCAGTATCCTTACCACAATCATCTCAGAAGGTTCTAAAACAATGCATTCACAGCCACGCCTAAAGCTTCCTGCAGAACGCTTCCCAAAACTAGAAAAAAAGAAAAAAATCAATGTTGATAACTCCAGAGATTTAAGAAATCTAATTTATAAATTTAAGGCAATCCTAAAGATAAATCTAAAAATTAAAAACAAAAAAAAAAACCCCAACTATACAAAAAGTATACAAAAACAAAGGAGAAATTTTCTTTACCCTTTACTTTTTAAAGGGCTAGGAAGAATTCAAATTCTTAAGTTCCAGTCATGTATTGACAGGAAAATTTCAACACAATGCTTTCAAATTAGTAACAAAAGTTTAAAAATAATGAAAGTAAAAGGTAATCAGTATGAATGTCTTTCTGTTCAATTCAAGTAGGGTGAAGTTTTAGAACACCTCAAATAGAGAAAGGGATCACAACCAATGACAAACTAGAAAAACACTGCAGAGTATAAATTGCGTATTCATCTTCTTCTATAAAGTAATCTGCTAAACTTCAATATGTCTTTCATCAGAAAATGTGTTTATATTTTTCAAGTTTTCACACTAAGTTTTTTTGAGAAGGCTATAACCAACTCCTTTTCTTAAGTCCAAAGTAATTTAAATGAACATGTAAACCATTCTTCCTAAGAAGTTTGTACTAGTTAGCACAAACATACTATTTTACTAGATTGCTCTAGCTGTAGGGTCATTTTAAGGCCAGACAGGGCTATTCTCTCTGACACTGAGAATCTAAACCTAAAAGAGAATCCTAGAAAACTGGTAACCATAATTTGCTCTCATAATGTATCTGGCCTCTTACCCAAATCTGCTCTTTCCTCCTGTCAACAGAAACAGTATCAGTAATCATTATCTTTAAAAACTCTTATCTTTAATAAAAATATATTAAAAAAATTTTCTCCTGTTGTTTTTAAAACTCTAGGTGATGGTGGTATGTTTTTGTTGTTGTTGTTGTTGTTGGTTACGTACCAGAGTCGACTACAACTGATAGCAATACTGCCATTAAACCAAGTGAACCACTCTCATATCCTAAATTTTCCTCCTTTATAAAATGACAGGTTAACCTATACATTTCTTACTTTGTAAGTCCATTATTTCTCTGAATTATTTTATTAAAAAGTTATTATTAACATATCTAAAAAATTATTTTTAAGACTTTTTTTAGATATGTTAATATCTGAGTATGCAGTTCAAGGCACGACACCAGACCTTTTTCTTTATTTGGAGTCCCACATTGGTCAGTGCCTTGCATAGCCAACAAGCCACATAGTGTGTGTAGATACAGGCCCAAGACCAAAACACCAACCTTAGTTCCCTGAGTTCCTGAATCTAGTCTCTGAATTTTGCTGAGTGCTGCCCCATAGAGTGCAGAAGGGAAGGTATGTGTCCTCAGTAGTCATCATCCCCTTGATCTGCAATGTCCCTTTCCCTGGCAAGTTCCCATGAGCAAATTGGCCTTCCCTGCATCTGACTGAGAAGAGAAAAGAGTAACAGGTGGGTGGGACCTGACTGAGCTCTCAATTGAGGTAACCCCTACAGAGCTGCCTGGGCCAAGCAAGCATAGAGCAGTCTTGTGCACCACAGACACAAGTGTCTGAATTATGACCAAATAACATTCTATTTCACAGGTGTCTGGCGATGTTAAAAGATACATATCAATATTCTTTTTGTTTGTTTTTTGTTTTTGAATTTAAATTTATTATTAATTTCAGTAAAAATTTACAGAGACTTTGGATTTCCATTCATTCATTGTTACACTTTTCTCCCCTCCCAACCCTCCCCTGTAGTACACTCATCTCTTGGAAAAGTAAAAGAAAAATTCTTTCATCATTTTACAAACCCTCCCCCAGGTCCACTTCACCATGTAGTCTTCGCTCTAGACTCCTGGCATGACAAAAATACCTAATCACATATCCCTTTTAAACAGTTTTCTCCCTCATCTGTTTCAATGCAGTATACATTATTGAACCCATCTTTCTCAGTCTCCCCCCTACCCCAAGGTCAGTTCTGTTTTACAACAGTGGCACCATGCAGTATTTGACGATATCAATATTCTTAATAGTTAATAATCCGATATCACTAAAAATACTACATAAATTATTCAGTACAGGCAAAAATGTTTCTAGTTCCAAATATACCCAGTCACTATTTTTTCATATAATAATGATACAGTATCAAATTAAGGATAATCTTAATATGCTACTAAATTATGTGGTAATGTTTCACGACACAATTACCTAAATAAAGCCTATAGATTATATAGAAAAACACACTGTGTATTTAAAATTTGTTACTATATAAAATATGACAGAAGAATTGATGTGTTTGAGTTGTTGTGTTAGAGAACAGCACCTAATATCCTATGGACTGCTAAAAAAAAACCCCAATATACCAAAAAAGGCTAAGCCTTGGAAAAGTGCAGTCAGACTGCTCCTAAAGGCAAGGATGGTGAAACTTTGTCTCATATTATGCAAGGAGAGGCTATTCCTTGAAAAGGTACAACATGCTTACAAAGGTGGAGGGTAAGCAAAAGAGAGGAAGACCCTCAATAAGATAGACTGGCAGTGTGAGTGCAGAAATGGGCTTAAGTGTGTGAGAGATGTGAGAGAGATGGTACAGGATAGATCACGGTTCAGATCTGTTATTCACATGGTCACTCGAAGTTGTACTTGACTAGACAGCATCTAACATAAATATAAAAGGGAATTTTAGGGGAGGAATGGCATCCACTTCCATAATAGCTTGCCTCCGGAAACCCTGTGAACCTTGAGAGAGGATGAAAGACACCCAAGCGTTGAGGACTCTCCTTCACAGTGTCGCTATGAGTCATCTGCGACTTGACGGCATTTAACAACAACAACAACAACAACAATGGGTAAGAAGCTATGCTGCCAATCCAAAGATAGGTAGTTGAAATCCACCAGCTTCTCCAAGAAAGAAAGCTGAACAATTTCCTCTTGTCGGGTTTATAACCTCTGAAAACTTGTTAGAGGTCATCTATGACTTAGTTCTGAAATTATGGAAATGAGTAAGTGAATACATAAAAAGATGTATTTAAAAGTTAAAGAAAAACAGAGCCAGACCAGGAGCAGAGCTGAACCTGGAGCAGAGCCGCTGGGAGCAAGCTGCCAGGAGCAAGCTGTGGGGAATGTGCAGGAAAACTGAAATTTGAGTGAGGTACTTTGTGGGGTTCACTGCTGTGTGGACCACGTAGGACCCCTCAAGCTCAAGCAGAAGGGAGTGAGACGGCTGGAGCTTGAGTGAAGTGGCAGACCCAATTCTTGAAGGAAAACCAAGGCTTTATGGTTTTCAATTCAGGTTCCCATGCATGTCCACATTGCAAGCATTTAAAAAACAAAACAAACAACCCCCCCCTCCGAAAAAACCAAAAACAAAAAAACTCCCTGAGAACCCAGAAACCAGCCCATCTACCTATGGATATCTGATTTTCAACAAAAATATTAAATCAATTAACTGGGGAAACAAGTAACAAATGGTGTTGGCAAAATTGGAAAAATATCTGCAGAAAACTCAAACAAGACCCACACCTCACACCATACAGAAAAACCAACTGAAAGTGGATCAAGGACCTAAGACTAAAACTAAAGACTACAAACTTCATTAGAGAAAAGTTTGGAAGAACTCTAGAAGCCCTAATCCACAACAGGAACAGTCGTCTAGGATCCTGAAAAACCTACAACCAGGAGAGATAAAATAGAGGAATGGGATCTTCTAAGAATCAAATCCCTATGCACATCCAAAAACTTCTCCAATAAGGTAAAAAGGGAAGACACAGACTGGGAAAAAAATATTTGGTAATAACCCATCTGATAAGGGATTTATATCTAGAATTTATAGAATACTCAAACACCACAACAAGATAAAGGGAAACAACCCAGTTACAAAATGGACACAGGATATGAACAGACACTTCACCAAAGAAGACATTCAGATGGCAAACACATACATGAAGAAATGCTCAAAATCTCTAGCTCTAAGAGTGATGCAAATCAAAACAACAATGAGATATCATTTCACCCTAGTAAGAGTAGCAAAATTCAACAGAACAGCAAACAACAAATGTTGGTGAGGCTGTGGAGAAACCGGGACCCTTATTTACTGCTGGTGGGAGTGGAAAATTGCACAATCATTATGGAAGGCAGTATGACCCTTTCTCAAAAAGTTGCAAATAGAAAAGACCATTGGACCCAGCAATTCCACTAATGGGAATATATCCTAAAGAAACCACAACCGCCACCCAAGCAATATATGCACACCCATGTTTATTGCAGCTTTGTTCATAATAGGAAAGAGTTGGAAACAATCTAAGTGCCCATCAACGAACGAATGTATAGAGAAGCTATGATATATTCACACAATGGCAAACCATGCAGCATTAAAAAACAAGGAACTCATGAAATATTATACAAAATGGGTGACCCTGGAGGACATTATGCTGAGT
>NW_006399869.1:10126538-10208747 GCF_000299155.1 Elephantulus edwardii
GATATTATTTTCTTTACAAGAGTCCAGAATAAGAGCTGCATAGTAAAGTGAACTGGGCGGGGGGGTTGAGGAGAGATTGTATAACAAAGAGAAAAGCAAGCTGGGAGGGAGGGGTGGGCAGGGAGGAAAATGTGCAACAATAAATTAATGGAAATCCAAAGTCTACAAACTTTCTTTAAAATCTCAATTAAAAAAAAGTTAAAGAAAATTATGATTGTAAGATTCTACTTTTATTACATTTTATTTAATTACAAAACCAAGTTTGTTTTTCGAACACAATGAGAATTTTTTAAATTGTAATGTAATGTAAAAAAAAAAAAATTGTAATGTAATATAATGTAATGAAGGGAGCTCTGGTGGCCTAATGGCAAGAAGCTGTACTGCAATCTCAAAGGCACATAGTTCAAGGCCACCAACTGCTCCATGGGAGAAGGATGGGTAATCTCCTCCCGTGCAATTAACTGCCTCTGAAAACCTGCTGGAGATTCAACCATGGGTTGGTTCCAACTCAATGATATACAACAACAATGTAATCAGAAGAATAAATGCTTATAATGCCTAAAATGTTCAATACACTTGTTAAAGTACAAATTGAGTTAGAATCCATCTACTCACAAATGTTAGCAATAAACCATAAGGTTATACAAATAAACTATATGGTAGTCATTTATTTTATGCCTAACTCTCTATTTCAGGACTAAGGTTATAAATCTTTAATCCATTTGCATAAGATAACTCATGGCTGGGAAAATATTCACCCTGTGATTGCAATGAAACCATTAGTTTGGATATGAAGAATCTACATTACTTAAAAAATGCATTTCTTAAAACACACTACAGAAAGTATCTCCAAGTTGTTGTTGCTATGTGCCATCAAGTCGCCAGCGACTCATAGCTACCCTATGTACAACAGCCCTAAACCCTGCTCTATCCTTTGCCAATTTTATTGACTCCAACTCATCTATCCCCATTACTCCACTGACAATCAATCCATCTCATTGAGGGTCTTCCTCTCCTGTGCTGCCTGTGCTGTCCCTCCACCCTCCCAAGCATGACATGGCATCCTTCTCTCCCATCCTGCAACATGTCCAAATTATGTCAAACGAAGCTTCAGAATCCTTGCCTCCAAAGAGCACCCTGGCTTCACCCTCTCCAGGATGAACTTGTTCTCCTAGCAGTCCATGGTATATTCAATACTCTTCTCCAGATTTCCTGGCACAACGTGGTGAGTGCATCCAAAGCAGCATCTGTTTGTTGAAATATGTCAATCGGTATGCCATCAATTCCTGGGACTTTATTGTTTGTCTCTTCTTTCGGAACAGCTAGAACTTCTTTCTTCATCACCACAGACTCTTGCTCATATGTTGTTTTGTGAAATTCTTCTGTGTCCACCAATTCATTTTCGTACATACAATGACTCTGTATACTCTTTCCATCTTCTTTTAATGCTTCCTGTATCATTTAATATTCTGTCCAAAGCATCCTTAATATTGCAACTCGCAGTTTGAATTTGTTCTTCAGTTCCTTTCAGCTTAAGAAATGCCGAGCAAGTTCAGCCCTTTTGATTTTCTGACTCCAGCTCCTTGCACATTTCATTGTAATACTTTGTCTTCCCACGCTGCCTTCTGGAATCTTCTGTTCAACTCCTTAATAACTTTATTTCTTCTTTTTGCTTTGTCTTCTTAGCGCTTCAGTGCAAGATTTAGAGTTTCTTCGGATATCCACCTTAGTTCTTCCTCTTCTGTCTTTGTAATGACCTTTTGCATCCTTCCTGAATGATATTCTTGATAATCCTCCCACAACTCATCTGGTCTTCACTCATTAATGTCCAAGGCCTCAAACCTGTTCCTGAAATGGTTTTGAAATTCATACGGGATAGACTCAAGGTCAAATTTTGGTTACAGTGGACTTGATTTAATTTTCCTCAGCTTCAGCTTAAACTTTCATATGACAGTGTCGTCAAGAATAAAAATCCCTTAATAAAAACTTTGGAATGAACACTTTTGTTATTAGATACTGCCAAGTTATTTGGGATTCTTAGGAACTCAATGAACAACAAATTAAAACCTTGTCCTATTCTGCACATCCTCATCATCTCACAATGCTCAAGTCATTTGACGCAGACATTTGTTCCTTCTTTAGCTGTATCTCTATTCTTCCAAACATAATGTCATACCCCAAGAAGTGGCATCTCATGACAATATGCACAAAAGTATATGAGACAAAGTTTCACCATCCTTGCCTCATGGAGAACCCTGACTACACTTTCTCCAAGACAGAAGTGTTTAATCTTTTGGCAACCCATGGATATTCAACAGTTTTCATCCACATCACAATTCAAAGACTTTAATTCTTCTTAAGTCTTTCTTATTTGTGGTTCAACTTTCACATTCATACAAAGTATGCCAGGGCTTGTGTCAAGTGCACCTTACTCTTTAAACTGAAATCCTTGCTCTACAAGATTTTAAAGAGGCCCTTGGCAGCATATTTTCCCAATGCAATACATCCTTTAATTTCTTAACTGCTATTTGTCATGGTTGCTGATTACAAAATAAAGGCAATTTTTTGCTCTATCTCTCATGATGAGGTCTAATGGTCCAGTCATAGGGTTTCTGTTTTCTTGATATTCAGGTGTAGTCCGTACTGAATAGATTAAATAGAAAACAAGGCCATCTAGGCCTTTGTGCAATAACCCGCTAATAAAAAGACAACTAATAAAGCAATTCTCAAGATAATAAACAGTAAGAAGAAATAAAAAATAAAAGTATACATAATCCTGTGAGAGAAAAAGAACATGAACAGTAGAGAAACATGGGCACAGTTAGAGGTAGAGCTTAGATTGGAAGTCAGTTGAAATGAGGAAAAATAGTGGCAAACATGAATAATTGGAACATGGACTGGAAGAAGCATGAATGTTAGGAAACTAAAAATTGTGAAAAATTAAATGGAATACATGGATATCAACATTC
The DNA here is from genome assembly GCF_000299155.1 of Elephantulus edwardii. Lineage (NCBI taxonomy): Eukaryota > Metazoa > Chordata > Mammalia > Macroscelidea > Macroscelididae > Elephantulus > Elephantulus edwardii. The sequence goes on from NW_006399869.1 coordinate 10,129,508, forward strand.
TAGGCATTTGTGAGATGAGATGGACTAGCTTTGACCACTTTGAATCATATAATCACATGCATATTATGCTAGGAATGAAAAACAGAAGAATGGTATTGCATTCATAGTCAAAAAGTCAATCTGAAGTTCTATCCTGAAATAAAATGTTTTGAGCGATAGAATATTACACATACTCATATAAGGAATTACATGACTATTATTCAAATATATGTTCTTACATCTGAATCCAAAGAGGAGGAAATTGAAAATTTTAACCAAATCTTGCAGTCAAAAATTGGCCAAACATGTAATCAAGATGTGTTAATGATGGGAGTGGGGGCGGGAGTACGGAGGTAGTTAATCATAGGGTTGCATAATTTGATGGGTGGAGAGAGGAGTGGGCAAAGGAAATGGGAAAGATGTGGTGTGAAAAACAATGTATGTGAACTTGTAAGTAATTCAGTACAAAATAAGTATTTTATTTAAATTTTTTTAAAAAAGATGTGTTAATAATAGCTAGTCAATGGAATGCAAATATTGGTAATAATGAAGAAGGAATAGAAATTGGAAAAGTATGGAGTTGGTGACAGAAATGAAGCTGGAGATAGAATGACCAAATTTTATATATTCAATTATTTATTCACTGCAAACACTTTAAAAGAAAAACACAAATGGCAACTTTACACATGGACCTCGCCTGATGGACTGTACGACTACATCTGTGGAAGAAATTATTAAAGAAGGTCAATATCAGTAGTCAAATTAAACCAGGTGGACTATGGGTCAGAACATCAATTACTCATGTGCAAGTTCAAATAAGAAAAATAAAACAACCATGCCAATTATCTGCTAAAATATTGCTATAGAAAGGTTTCTATAGGGGGAAAATGGAATAAAAATGTTTTCAACAAGTATCAATAAATATTAAGGGGTGTTGTAAAAATTAGACATCTCACACCATACACAAAAATCAACTCAAAATAGATCTGAGACCTAGCGGTAAATCCCCAAACAACAAAGAGACAAAAATGTGACACAACTTAGAAGGCCTAATTTATGGTATAAATATGCTAGCAATTACAGCCAGAAATGCACAACCAATAGAGGATAAGGGAAACATCAATGAATAGCACCTTCTAAAAATTAAGTCCTTGAGTGCATCAAAATCTTTTCCAATAGGATGGGGGAAAGAAACCAAAAAACTTACTAACTGGGAAAAACCTCTTGGCAATATACCTGACACAAGGGTCTATAACAAAAGTATACAGAATACTATTGGGCCTCCACCAATTGATAACCCAATTATAATATGAGCAATGACAAGGAAAAACTTTTCACAGAGGAAGACATTCAATTGGCCAATAGACACGTGAAGAAATGCTCAAAATCACTGGTAATAAGGTAGATGCAAATCAAAACAATAATGACATAACATCTCACTCAAGTAGCAGTGGAAAAGTTTAACAGGCCAGCAAGCAATAAATATTGGAGAAGATGTGGAGGTAGAAACCCTTATACACTGTTGGTGGTACTGTAAAAAGATACAACAACTATGGAAGGCAGTTTGGTGTTTGCTCAAAAAGCTGAACAAAGATATCCCATATGACCCAACTAACTTGTCCAATGCTAGGAAGGAATATACTCCAAGAAAAATAGCACTGAGACACAAATGGAGATATGTACACAAATGTTCATAGCAGCATTACTCATAATAGCAAGAGCATGCCCACTTGGGAAATAGCCCAATTGTCTACCAACAAATGAAAGGATTGAGAAATTGTGGTACATTTACACAAGGCAGTACACAGGATCAACAATTTCGAAAAACACTATCTAATGTAGGAGAGGCTAGAGACCACTGAGTGAATTAACTCAGTCTCTTACGAACAGATACTGCCTAAAACCATTATTGTAAAAATAGAAAGACAACTAGTAAGATGTGTCCAGATGTCCAAAGGGCAAGAGCAGAGCGACTAAGGGTAAGAAATTAGTCACAGTTTGGTGGGCAGAGGAGGGGGTGAAGGAATTAGGAAAGATCCAACACCACTATTATAAATAGAATATACATGGCGGTTATGGGGAAACTAAGAAAAGAGGGGATAAATATGAATGTTGCATTGGAACATATGATGGAAAGAATTGTTTAAAAGGAATACATAATTATGCATTATTTGTATGACAACAAACCAAAATAAAAGGTGAAAAGTAAATGGACTTGGGGAGGGGTGGGAGGTGATAGGAGGAAGGAAATTATGCAACAATGAATGTTGTTGTTTTTTAAGTGAACTGAGGGAGGTTAGGAAGTTTTCAAAAAAAACAAGGAAATATTAAGGAGATCCAAAGAGCTTTCCTCTAAGCATTTATTCAGTCTTAATACCAGCTTAAAAAAAGTATTATTTCACTTACTAAAATAATGATTGAAGTATATCTAGAAATTGCAGTACTACAGAAAGCCTAAGTAACCTAAAATCTGTTACTATCATGTTGATTTGCCCTCAGCAAACTCAACTGTGTCGTTAGGTCTCCTTGAGGAGGAAAGTGGGTCACCAGGTCTTTGATTCACAGTGTCACTGGACAGGTTCACACCATCAACTTTCAGGTTAAAAGTCAAGCATAAATAATTTGCACACTCAGGGACCTCATGGGTAATTTTAAAAGTCCACTCACTACCCTAGTCTGTAGGAAGTAGCACTACTAACCCAAAGGAGAGAATCTCTGGTAGTTTTAGGGAGAAAGTGGGCAATCTCCTCCTCCTATGCAATTCACAGACCTAGAAAACTAATGGAGGATTAGCTATGAGTTAGTTTCAAATAGCAATGAGAATGAATATAACTTAGAAAGTTTTTCAAAAATTCTAAATGGTAAAGGGTTACGCCAAAGCTATAAAATCATATCCTACTCTGAATGTTCCTTGGTCCCACTGTGAGAAATGAACAATTAGTTCCATGAAATACAGGATTCTCCTCTTTCTTGTTAAAATTTAGCCATTAATAAAATTTAACTGCAAAATAAGAATGTTGTAATTCATAAGACTAATTGTTCATTTTTTAGAGTGGCACCAAGGAATATTTGGGGCAAGAATATTGTTGCATGGCCAGGGGATAACCCTTCACCATTTCAAATTTTCTTAAAAACTTCTTGTCTCTAGTCCTGGTCTACATTCAAAAACATGGTCAATCCTTATTAACACTGACATTTAACAAAGAATGATTTCCAAATGCCCTCAGATATATTGATGGATCTATCACATTGTATTCCCCACACAAAATACCAACTTAAGGATACATTCAGGACAGAACTTTGTGGAGCAGTGAATTATCAGGGGTTGGCTATGGTAACTCACTAGCTAATTAAGAGAAAAGGACACATCAGCTTTAGCAATTCAAACGGCAATCCAAAATCAGCAAAAATAAAAAATGGATCATCAAGTGCTTTAGGGTTGTCCTTAAATAGTCAAAGCATTGAATGTCAACTCTAATAGGATAAGTATATTCCCTTCAGGCAAATGCTATTAGAACTTCAACATTTACTTCTATGAAATGGCACTCATGATACCACACACAAAATTTTTTTTTTTTTCGTAAAACCTTAGAGTCTAAATGCTCATGCTGAAAATGATGAAACTTTTTTAAAAGCCTAAAATACTTCTAGTATGTAACCCAATCATCAAACAGTTTTTCAATGTCTCTATCTGTATATACTCATATTTATGTGCATACATAACATGCAAAAAGCAATAAAGATGCAGGTAATAATTTCAATAAGATTTGGTCTAAAATTTTTTTTTAAATCTGCCCTTGCTGTTAGACTATCAGTCTTGGAAGAGAGATCATAAAGTCAAGAAAGAGAGACAAGAGAAATGAGAAGGAAAGACCGGGAGCTAGGGCAAGAAAGTCCATGTGTTTTAAGAATGCTAACAGTCGTTGGATTCTACACAGTATAGAAACATAAATCACTATAAAAAGGAGTGCTGGTAGTGTGGTTAAAAGCTCAGCTGCTAAACAAAAGGTCAACGGTTCAAACCACCAGCTGCTCCTCAGAAAAAAGATGAGGAAGTCTGATTCCATAAATATTTACAGACTTGGAGAATCTATGAGGCAGCAGGACTTGTCCCAAGTATGACTAAGATTTAGAATCAACTTGAAAATAGTGGGTTTCTAGTCTATTACTAAGCCTTTAAAATTGTTTCTGGTACTATATAGTTTGGCTTTCAAGTATTTAATCTCAATGTCATTTTGCAATGTCACTCAATTTTACATTAAACCAAAGATGACAACTAAACGATGCAGGTTCATTTTGGGTCAATCTTCTGGTTCTATGCCATATCCTCTCTCTCCAAAATTAATTCATTAACTCACTAGCAATGATCAACAAAATCATCAATTGGCGTTAAATAAGCGGATTACTTCAAAATGCCTTCTTATGTCTGAAGGTAGTACTCTTCCCAAGTGTAACCCAGCAAAGGCCACAGCTGTTCCAAAAGCAGTGCAACAAGTCAGATTTTCTTTCCCTTTAAATTTTTTGCCGAACATATTTTTGTAAGACAAATTAAGAGTTTTAATTATTGCCAAATGTAAATAAACTAAATTCTGTATTTTACAGTCATCATATAACATGGTCTTAAAAAAAAAATAGATTAAAGAAAGAAGAGTAAAAATTTGCTTCCCTCTTATAAAATATAGAAAAATCTAACTACCTGATGAACTTTGGTTTTTCAACAAGAAAAGATAAATATCTGAGAATTTAAAGTCTTACCTGGTTTTCCTAAAGACCTACAGAAGGCCACCCTGCCCTTCATTTCCATAAGCACATTTCCCATTTTCCCCCAGGATGACTCAGGAGTGCTCCCCACCAGTACAAGGTTTCAACGAGCGGCACTTGTTGAGCACAGAAGACTCTTCTGTCAGTGTCCCTACTCTTGCCCTTTGCAGGGGCCTCCACATTCCTGCTGTACGTCAGAACTGGTCAGTGGAATGAAATTCCTCCATACTCAAATGTAAACTTCCTTGTGTCAAGTTATACCCAACTAGGAAATACACAGCAGTCAAGCTGTGATCATACTGGTTGGAAACTCTATTTCAGGAAACTATTTAAAATGTAATTCTGAATCTGAAAGATTATTTACACTTTCATTTTTAATAAAGGACAGGCAATTACAAAATTGTTTTTCTCCTTTCAAGACCTAAGTAAATGTGATGCTTTTAAAACATAATTAATTTATTTAGACCTATACATTCACATGATGCTGTCTTTTGAGAGACTAGTACCTAACTTGATGAAAAATAATTATACAGATATCACATACATAATACCTAACACATTATATAATACACAGTATGCTCTAAATTCCACTCAAAAGCTGGTATACTATACAAGAAAAGGTTTTAAAAGTATAAAGCAAGTAGTACATAAAAATACATTTACAGCAATGAAAACTAACAACCACTTAAAACACACACATGCTTAAAATACAAATATGGATAATCAATATCTATATATCTAAATCTATCTATCTAAAAACTGTGTGAGTCTTAGTATGTATAAAAATTACAAACTTCTAAGGCAAAACCTTTAACTTCAATTTCAGTTTCATTTCAGTTCATAATTTGGAAATTAAGTACAAATATTTAACCATTTCTAAACGTTCTTCTGTAAAGCTCACTTAGAAGTATTGTAACAATCACCTTCTCACACATATCGACAGATACTTACTTCTCACACTGAATTTTTAACATATATCCTTTTTTATAGAAACAGACTATAACAAAAACAAATTACAAGGCCTCATAGCTGTGTCACCCCTCTGTTCGTTCTTCAGTACCTTTCTATTTAACTACAGTAGATAACATCACAGGACAAGTTTTAAACATTAGATATTTAAACTATTAAAATTCTAATTCCTTAAAAGAAAATCTAACCTGCACTGTCTTCAATATTTTTGAAGCAGCAGCAGCCACAGTGCCACCCCTTCTATAGGAGCTTTTCCCTCTGTAGCCCCAAGCACGCCCCATCTCCCCGTGAGCACTCTCAGTGCTGTGTCCATGCTGCTGGAGCGAGTGGGGAGAGCCAACATTCCTTCTGTAGGCTAATTTCCTGCTGTGATGACCCACCCACCTCTCTGGGCTGCAGTTATGTGTTACGTATGTTGGATGGGCACCGTTTCCGCATACCAGCTGCATGACCTCAGTCACTGCCTGACAGACGCTCTTTATCAATTTCTATTAATTCATTCTCTATTCTTTTGTAAGTCAAGGGCAAGCAGAGAAATCTGCAATGTCTGCTCTCCTATGAGTCTTCAAGGTCAAGTGTTTAGATGTGCTCAGCAATGCAATTTTGCTGTATAAATTTACCCTCGCTGTCTTACAAATAAGGTGCTCTCCACCAAAGGGATGTTTAATTCTAAACATCCTGACCTGTATGAGGGATTAATCATGGAAAAGAAAAGACTCACATATATTAAATCAAAACAGCATGGGGAAAAGTTGAAGGAGGCTGCTTTTGCTCTTGTTCTTCCCCTCAAGAGAAAAAAAAGGTGGCTCTTACCTCAGCCATTTTAGGGTGAAGAGAGTAAGCAGTTTTTCTCTCTTGCCACAATCTAAACCACAGAAGGACAGTGGTGTGTTCACTACCCTTTAGTAGGGCCTATGTCCTCGTGACCGAACTGCAAGCAAACAGCTCAGCTAAATTGATCTGCTGCTATCAGTCTACACAGTAGCACAAACAGGTCTCTGCTGATCACAGTGCTTTGTACACAAACGGCAGCGGATCAGTTTGCATAAAAGTTATGGTCCATAAGAGCTTTTCCCTTTGGCACACAGACATAAGCCGGCCCCAAAATATGTCTGTTACATGGACATGATGCAAAGGTAGCTGAACAAAGATGGAAGGTTTGCACTAATAACATACTTAACAATGTAACTTATATGAAATTCATTTAGGAGGTCAAATAAATGATTATGAAGAAATATGAAGTAGACTGACAGAACAGTGAGAAAAACAGAAAGTGAATAATGTAGGGCTCAGGAAGAATCCATGTTGTTTAAAGAACCAAATGAGATTTTTAATAAACCAGGAAGAATCCGTGTTGCTTAAAGAACCAAGTGAGATTTTTAATAATAATATACAAATGCCATCAGAAGCCTCTAAAAATAAGAGACATAGTTTAAAAGTAGATGAAATACTAGGCATGTCTTCATAAGATAAGATCTAAGCAAAATTCAGGTCACTTGAAAATGTTGCATTTGTAGTTCTTGAAAATTTTTAAAAATCACGTATTTTTAAGAAATGGAAGCATCATCCCATATATGTAATTTCTTATAAAGATATCAAGTAATAACATGCTGACTTATTTAACTCATCTGAATGAAATATAGATGTTTCAGATGGCCCACATATATTTAGTGTTGTAGGTGAGTTTTTCTAATTCCACCAGTAACTAATGTTAACAACATTACTTAACCTCCTACTTATCACCAAAGTGTAAAAAATTAAACAAAATAAGCAAGAATAAATTAAATGAAGGTTCTATATAATTGTACAAAAACTACAAAAAATTTAATCTTCCTAGAAAAAAATCGCAGAAGATGTTGCTATCTTCCAGCATAGTCCACAGCGAGACATACTGCAAACTCAGTGGTCCAGAGTGGTTCCAATCCAGAAGCTCCTTGAGAGAAAAATGAGCAGTCTCCTCCCATTGTGATTTACAGATTAAAACACCTGATGTCCAGTTACAATGAATCAAAAACAACTGGACAATAGTGAGCTAGAGGTATTAAAAAAATGTCCTTGTTTCTGCTTTTATTGTTATGTACCATAAAGCTGTAAACGACTCATAGCTGACCCTCTAACAAGTTTGTGGATCATAAAAAGTTGTGGCTGACATTGAAAAGAGTGGGACTCCCGGAGCACTTACTTGTGCTCACACGGAACCTATACCTGGACCAGGAGGCTGCTGTGCGAATAGGACAAGAGAACACTACACAGTTTAAAACTGATAAGGAGTACGTCAGGGTTGTATTCTCTCTCCGTATTTATTCAATTTGTATGCTGAGAAAATTATCCAAGAAGCTGGACTCTATGAAGAGGAGTGTGGCATCAGGATTGGAGGAAGACTCACCAATAGCCTGCATTATGCAGAAAGCACAACCTTGCTTGCTCAAAGTTACAAGGACTTGGAGCACTTTTTGCAGAAGATAAGGAATGTAGCCTTCGGTATGGATTGTATCTCAGTGTCAAGAATACAAAGATTCTTACCACTAGACCAATAGACAGCATCATTAGGGATGGAAAGAAGACTGAAACTATCAACAGCTTCATCTTGCTTGGATTCACAATTAAGACCCTTGGTATACCATGATACATCTTCAAGGATATGAAGATGTACGGCCAAGCACAATCAATAAGAGTGCATCTAAATTCCAAAATCAATCTCCATAATAGTCTATGTGTTTCCTACTGCCAAAGGGGCCCTTTAGAGTAGTGAGAGAAGATCTTCACCCTGAAACCCACAGCGTCCCTTTTCAGCAGGAAGTAGCTAAGAGAATACGCCATCCCCTTTTCCTTATGACTCAGGGTGAAGTCTCTCTCAGGGAGGAGTGATAGGGAATGGCAAAGGACACACCGACAAAGGAGATTAATCAGAACTGACTTTGACAAGCACTGTGGCAATTGGACAATTAAAACAGACATTCGGATGGCGGGGAAGAAGAACAAACTGGGGAGGAGGATGGAGAGAATGGTGCGGCAATGTAGGAGTGAAAGCCCAGAATCCCTGTGAATGTTCATTGAAACTAATAAAATTAAATATTAAATTAAAAAAAAAGACCCTTGGTATAAGCAGTCGGTAAATAAGGAGATGCATTGCACTTGGAAAATCTGTAGTTAGGGACTTCTCAAAATTACTGAGGAGTAATGATGACAGTTTGAGGACTCAAGTAAGTCTTATTCAGGCCACAGTCTTTCCAATTACTCACTATGCATCTTGAGAGCTGGACAAAGAATGACAGGAGAATAATTGACAACTTTGAGCTGCAATATTGGAGAAGAGCACTGAACATTCCATGGATGGCTAGGAGAACAAATGGATAAGTCTTAGAGAAGCTGTGAGCACTCTTTAGAGGCAAGAATGATGAGGCTTTGCCCTACATACTTAGGGTATGTTGCTAGGTGGGGCTATTCCTTGGAGAAGAATATGATGCTGGGAAGGGTAGAGGGTTGGCAAAGGAGAGGAAGACCCTCAACCAGGTGGACTGACACAGTGACTGCTGTGATGGGCTCTTGTGTGTGAGGAATTGTAAGGATGGCATAGGTAGTTCAGGGTTCAGATCTTTTGTTCATAGGGTCACTATGAGTCATACTCAATTAGACAACAAACACATGGGGAAAACACTGCCCATCTTTTCCTCATGGAGAAGCTTGTGGATATGAATTGCATGCATTTGGGTTAGCAACACAATGCCTCACCCACTAGGCCACCAGAGCTCCCTATTTTTTAAAATAGGTAGAATGATATACCATGTTCATGATATGAAAGGTTCAGTATGGCAGTTTTTCCTAATTTTACAGATGCAGAGCAATTGAAAAGAAATCCTAGCAAACATTTTTAAATAAATTAACAAGGTGATTTTAAAACGTATACTGGAAAGTGGAAAATTTACATTGGAACCTGTGTTGTTGTTGTTAAGTGTCGTCGAGTCGCAGGCGACATATAGCGACCCTTTGAAGGAGAGTCCTTGATGCTTGGGTGCCTTTCATCCTCTCTCCAGGTTCATACGGTTTCCGGAGGCAAGCTATTATGGAAGTGGATGCCACTCCTCCTTCCACGCTTGTTTAATTGCGGAGCTCCACCCCACTCTCAGTCCGCACTGGGTAGTCAACCATTAACGCATCTGACACATCCGTGTCACAGTATTCAGCCTCACGGCAACCACAAGTGACCGCGGGACGGCAACTTGTACACCAGGGCTATACAACCTAGGGGACTGTCTGAACAAAAACAATGAAAGATTGGCCCGAGAGCCGCAGGCCCGAGGGCCCTTTGGGGCTTGAAGCTGCTGCTGCCTTCAACCCAAGGCCAAGCGTGGATTCCCTGGCTCCTGGAGGCAGAGTCACCTTTCTCCAGAGACCACCACAACACAACACAACTCCCACGTACACAGCATCATGCTCTCTGGCCAAAGGATCACAGCCACCCTGGGTGGGGCAAACCTGGGTGATTATGGCCGTCTCCTCCCTCCTCTTCTTCTCCTTTTGGGCTTGAAGCCGCTGCTGCCTTCACCCCAAGGCCAAGCAAAGTTTCCCTGGCTCCTGGAGGCAGAGTCGACTTTCTCCAGAGACCACCACAACACAACACAGCTCCCGCGTACACAGCATCATGCTCTCTAGCCAAAGGATCACAGCCACCCTGGGTGGGGCAAACCTGGGCGATTATGCCTGTCTCCTCCCTCCTCTTTCTTCTCCCCATTGCAACCTAAGTGCCAAAAAATAAAAAATTATACCACATGCTTTCAAAAATTAACATACAGCTTTACAGATACACACCTCTCAACTCATTACTGTTGAATCAGAACTAATAGGTGACCTTCCAACTGCTTTTCAGATATAAATCACTCAGGAGGAGACCATTTTTCTCCCAGAGAGCAGCTGATGGATTTAAATTATGTGTCTTTGGGTCGGCAGCACAACTCTCCACCCACTAGTCCACTAGAGTTCTCTTTACAAATGAAGGTGTTGTGTTATCAATAAAAGAGAGGTAGTAATCACTGAAATAGAAGATAAATTCCAGAAACAGATTTTAAAAATGACAAACTTCTTCCTTAACAAATGCCAAAGTAATTTGGCAGATTAAAAAAAAATAGTCTTTATCACAAATTGTCCTGGATCAGTTTGTATTATATGAAAGGAAAAGTATAAAACTCATCCCTTATTTTATATGACACACACAAAATTAATTAAAAAGCAGATTTCAGACCTCAATAAAAGAATTAAACTTTCAGAAGAAAAATGAAAGAAATGTTTATAATATGAAGTCACAAAAGTATTTCATAAATAATGTTGTTATATGCCATCAAGTCAGAATGACTCATAGCTGGCCCTCCAGCAGGTTTTCAGAGGCAGTGAATTGCACAGGAAGACTTCCCATTTTCACCAATCGAGCAACTGGTAAATTCAAACTGCATACCAATGCACCACATGCCTTTGGGAGTACAGAACAGCTTCTTGCCACTAGCCACCAGAGCTCCCTGTTTCTTAAATAGAACATCAAAATTACAAAGTCTAAAGAAGAATAATGATAAAATGGGCTTTATCAACATAAAAATATTAAATTGTCATTTGAGGGCACTGATTCAAGTAGGACTCAAAACAATCCCATGAACAGCAGATCTGAACCATGGCCTATCCTATCCTGAAGTACTTGAGCCCACTGTTGTAGTTACCATGTTAATCTATCTCACTGAGGGTCTTCCTCTCTTTTAATAGCCCTCCACTTTCCCAAGCATGATGTCCTTTTCTGAGGAATATTTCCTCACAACATGCCCAAAGTATGTGAGACGAAGCTTCATATTCCTTGCCTCCAAGGAGCACTTTGGCTGCACTTTCTCCAAATCTGTTGGCTCTTTTGGCAGTTATTGGGATATTCAGTACTCTTACCCTGTCTACTTCTTAGATGCATAGCAAGTGATTGAAAGAATTGTGGCCTGTGTACTTTACTCTTCAAAATAACATGACTGTTCTTCAGTACTTTGGACTTTCCTCCTGTAATAGGTTTTTTGATTTCTTGACTGCTGGTATCAAGAGTGTTGACTAGGGATCCAAGTAAAGGCAAATCAATCATAATTTCAATCTTTTCTCCATCTAATACGATGTTGTACAATGATCCAGTTGGTGAGGGTTTTTGTATTTGTGATGTTAAGCTGTAATTCACATTAAAGGCTGCAGTCTGTTATTTTCTACAGCTAGCATTCAATCCTCCTCACTTTCAACAAACAAGGCTGGGGCATTTACACAATGCAGGATGTTGGTGAGTCTTCCTCTGATCCTAATGTCCATTCTTCTTCACGGAGTTCAGCTTCTTGAATGATTCGTTCAGCATACAGACTGAACAGGTATAGAGAAATGATATAGCCCTGAGGCATACCTGTTCTACTTTTAAACCATGCTTGCTCTATTTGGACAACAGCTTCTTGGTCTATGAAGAGAAAGTGTTCTGAGATTCCCATTCTTCAAAATATTAGCCATAATTCAGTTGCTTTAAGAATGATTCCATTTAAGAAAAAACAACACATAAGTCAGATTTGGAGAAAATTATTGCATTTACAGAGATTTTGGGCTTCCACTCATTCATTGTTGCACTATTCTCTCTACCCTCCTCCCAGTTTGTTCTTGTCCAAATGCCACAGTGCTTGTCAAAGCCAGTTCTGATTAATCTTCTTTGTCAGTGTATCCTTTGCCATTCCCTATCACTCCTCCCTGAGAGAGACTTCACCCTGAGTCATAAAGAAAAGGGGACGGCGTATTCTCTTAGCTACTTCCTGCTGAAAAGGGACGCTGTGGGTTTCAGGGTGAAGATCTTCTCTCACTACTCTAAAGGGCCCCTTTGACAGTAGGAAACACATAGACTATTATGGAGCTTGTACCCAAAATAGATAACAAAACCTTACAAAAGTAGCACAGATAATTCAATTTTTTTAAAGAGGAAAAAGATGTGAAATTATACTTCACCACAGATAGAGCACATAAAAAGACAATCAAAACCACTCATTATAAAAGAAATATAAAATCGCCATGATATACCACTACACATCCCTAAAATAGGTAAAATTAAATAGATTGACAACCCCATGTACTGTAGAAGATATGGAAAAAACAGAACAATTAGAACTTTCATGAATTCTGTAGTACGTACATAAAATATTACAGCCACTTTTAAGGTCTGGTAGTTCCTTATAAAATTTAGCATTTACTTTACTTAAGGATTAAAATAATACTGGATAGCACATTTTAAGACAGGTCATATGTTAGAATGATGAGTTGGAGCTGAGTGCCTCTCTCAAGTCTGGCGTACAGCTTCCCCCACAACAAAATTAAACAGCCTTGTACTATGTTCTAGGTGGTGGCTGTGGAGTCAGTTGACACTTTTTAGTCAGAAGCTGAGCATGTAACTATTTTAGAATCCCACCAGCTCCTTACTGGAATGAATTGTTGTTGAGTAGGACTTACAGTGACTCTATGAACAACAGAAGTGAATGCTGTCCTATCCTGTGCTGTCCTTACATTCTCCGACACCCTCAAGCCCACTGCTGCAATCACTGTGTCAATCACCCTGGTTGAAGGTCTGCTCCTTTGTCATTCCTGCACCTTCCCAAGCATGATGTCCCTCTCCAAGGAATAATCTCTCCAACAACATACCCACAGTATGTGAGATGAAACTTCATCATCTTTGCCTCAATAGAGCACTCTGACTGCACCATCTTCAAAACGTATCTGTTTGTTCTTTTACTAGTCCATGGGATATTCGGTACTCTTCTCTAACAACACTATTCAAAAGCATCAACTTTTCTATTGTTATCCTTAGTCACTGTCCACCTCCCAGATGCAAAGCAAGTGACCTAAAAGACCATGGTCTGAATCAGAAACACATTAGTCCTCAAACTGAGATCACTGCTCACCAATAATTTGGAGAGGTCCCGGACTACCAGATTTCCCAGTGCAAAATGTCTCCTGATCGCCTGACTGCTACTAAGTACCAAGTATACTCACACTGGATCCAGGGAAGATAAAGTCATTAACAATCTCAACCTTTTTAAGTTGTCAAAGTTGGTCCCTCTTGCTTTATTATTCCCATTATTCCCCCTTCTGTATTTTATTCAGCCTCCCTTCCTCATGTTCACAAGCTTTCAAAGATGGTCTCAAGGCTGTCTCTCAACAAGTACAACACAGCATACTTAAACTATTAAAAAAAAAAATTTAATGATGCAATTCTCTTATCTATTTCATCCTCTCCAGATTTGGTTATTGCCATAAAGGCATCATTCCGGCAGGCTTCCGGAGTCAAACTGTTGATTACAACAGTTATCAGCCCAGACTCTTAGTTCGCAAAATCTGACCTTATGCATGCACAATGGAGTCTAAGGTACAACTCATAAGTTGTTGATTTTGTTAGGTACTTTAGTGTTGCGCATCAGATTCATAATGACTCTGTGAAACACTACCCAGCCCTCCATAATCCTCAGAATCACTGCCATGCTTGAGCCCGCTGTTTAGCCACTGAGCCTTAACAGCATATTAAGAGTCTTTCTCTTTTTTGGCTTACCATTTAGTCTACCAAGAAAAAAAGTGCAGGGTCAAGCAAGCATGTTTTGTAAAGGAGAATACACAAACAGTAAAGGAAAATGTGTGGGGCTCAGAATTCCGTATTTTACCCATTATACGGTCGGTGATGAATCCTTGGGTACTAAGAACAACACACTCTACCGCTGACTTTTCAAGTGCAACTGCCTCATAGGATTTCCTAGAGTGAAGAATAAAATTTACTCAGAGGTCCCTTAGAAGGAAGGTACGACTAACTGTTGTTTGTTGTTGTTGTTGTTATGTACCCTCTGCAGCAAGTACATGAGGTCCTCCTCAGTTTCGGAAAGCAGGGTTGTGTCATCTGCATAACAGATTGTTAATAGATCTTTCACCAATCCTGATGCCACAATTCTCCTCATAGAGCCCAGCCTCTCGGATAATCTGCTCTGTATACAGGTTGAAAAGGTATCGAGATAGGACACATCCCTGGCGTATACCCTTACCAATTTTGAACCATGCGGTGTTACCCTGCCCTGTTCTGACGACTGCCTCTTGGTCCAAGTATAAGTTTCTCATTAGAATAATTAAATGTTCTGGGATTCCCATTTTTCTCAGAGTCAGCCACAGTTTGTTATGATCCACACAGTCAAAAAAACCAGCAATTGAAAATTGTACACAATACAGTTATACTCTGACAGACAGAGCCACCATGAGTTAGAATCTATTTGGCCTATTTTTTTAAGCCAATTGAACTTAACAACTAGCCAAGTTCAACAACCTCTACTGTGGTCAATACCCTTCACAGTCTTATTCCAAGTCACATTATTATTCTCATTATATCAAATACAATCCAGACTCAAAAGCTCAAGAACTCAAATCTTGTCACCAAGTCATTCACATTTACTGTCCTACAAGTACATTCTTTAAAAAAAAACCAACAAAAAATAACCACCAAACTATTCAAACTCATACTTCTTGGGCTTAAGTGACTACAAAGCACTTCATTTAAAAGACTATGATTATTTCACATAACAATCATATGAAATTAATCCATGAAAAAATCTGAGTCACAATACTGCTTTCACACACAAAATTAACACCAAAAAAGTTTCTCCAAAGTTCACATAAATGCAACAATGGTTACAATGTGCGTAAGATCTTATTCACAAAAAACGAATTTATAGCTCCAAAAATATTTATAAAAATTTAGAATTAAAAAACAGGTAACTAAATGCTACACCTGGATAGTCTCAAGACTGAATAAATTATTAATATTTCAAACTATATTGGCCATCATATTAGCAAAGCAAAGGGAAATGTGTGCATAACTGATTATATGTGTATGACTACGTATGTGTGTGTGTATATATATATATATATATATGAAGGCATTCAAAGATATAGAGACTAAATTGCTTAAACAGGACATTCACAAAGAGTCTTCTTATATCCAAAAACGAATTTACTATGACTACTTAATGATCACCTTCCAAGCTTAATGTAATGAGGAAAATAAAATCATAACCCATTAATCTGTGTGACAAATTCTGACCACTGGTCTCATTTTTTAAACTACCCAGAAATATTTATTTAAGAAGTAAAACAGTTATCAAAATGAAATGAACATATTTAGCAGCGCAAAGCTGTTAATGTTAATATAACACATGAATACAATAAGGTTATCAAAGATAAAAATCAAAGCCATCATAAATATCTAAAATATACATCTTAATACAAAGTATAATAAAGAACATAATTATTTAGGTTCATAATCATATGACCATTAAATATTAAAATTACATTTCATATTTAATTACAATCACATATATTGTCCATAAAGTTGTAAGTATAAATATGTAAATACGAAAATCATCTAAGCATATAAGATTTTTTACTATCTGAACTCATAGTTCAATATTTAATGAATACCTTAATTAATATAAATTGTACGAAAAAATAAGTATTATATGTATACAAGCTACTCTCTTTAACTATGCATTAATAAAGCACTTTGAAATAAAGTAACCAAACAAATCAAATATGTTGCTGATAATCAATTCCCACTCACAGTAATAGAGTTAAGCAGCTCCAAATGGTACCAAAATTGGAATCTGTAAAGCAGCAGACGGTGCACAGCTTCCTCTCTTGGAATGCCAAAGGGGCTTCACTCCTTCCTCCTTCCTCTTTTAGAATGTGGAAGGGCTTGAGCCACTCACCTTTTGGTTAGCAATCAAGCACAATTCTGAGCACAAAGGCTCCTCAAACAACAGTAAAAGTTATGTAAAAATTTAGTGCCACAAATAGAATAAAGCCATAGTCTCTATCACCCAAATTAATGATTTTGTATCTTTAAATTAAATCATGGGAACATAAAGCATAGGGTCCCCAAACTAGGATTAAATGAAAAATTCTTTTAATACATTCCATTTTACTGAATATAATTTGCTTCATATTTCTCACTCTTACTATTTTCTGTAATTGTTCCAAATACCGAACATACACTTCTGCAAAAATAACAGAAAGTTTCTATGTTTTAAGACATACCTTGAATTTATATGAGTGAAATAGTGAAAGAGTAAGTCAAACATCCCTTCAAACTCTCAAAAAAAAAAGTTCCACTGCACTTACTTAGCAAAGATCATAAATTACTTTGTAATTTAGACTAACAACTTAGAACATCAGATGACATTACAGTTCTTCTCTTTAAGGCTACTTACTTTGTTAAGACACTACAAATACCAGTATTCCAAAGACCACTATGCCTGGATTTATATATAAAGCACATGTGGGATGTTGTAGTTATAGCAACCAAATTCCCAACTAGATCCAGCACTTGAACACACCCTCCAGAGACCAGTTTTGCTCTGTCTGCCAGGTATCATAACAGAATATAATTTAAATGGGTCGAAGTGGTCTTAATACTAAAATTCATGTAAAGCTGTCCAGGATGAAGATGCTTTATATTAAAGCAGACAGTACAACTAACTAATACTCAAAGAGGGGAACATTTCAGTACATCCCGTTATATTTATTTAACATTATTTATTCTATTCCTTTAATTGAGCAACCTGGCTAATCTAAAATTTAACAAAGGGTATGTTTATAACATGATCAGCTAAACTCTTCTTATCAGAACCTCTAATCAGCTCAAGCTCACATTCATATGACAATTTTATTTGCCTTATTCAGAACTCTCTACTAACATTTCCTAAAAAGAGTGTGTGCGTGTGTGCGCGCACACGCGTATGGGTTTATTTAATATGGCAACATGGGAATATAGACTTAACTCAGCTCCAAGTAGGACAAGAAGGAATTATAGATGATGTAAGATCTGAATGAGTTTGGCTAAGCTGATGAAGAGTATGAGCACACAGCTATACAGAATAATACACCAAAGATAGATAATTAAGAAAACTGAAAGAAATGTGAAAGGGACAAATAAGGAGCAAGTGTGAGACTATTGTTTGTCCCCTCCGAGCATATCAAGATTCCTCTTAATGTTAGATGGATCTTGGATGAAAGCAGAAAGTACCAGAGGAATATCTATATTTCATTGACTATGCAAAGGCGTTTGACTGTGTGGATCACAAGAAACTGTGGCTAATTCTGAGAAGAATGGGAATCCCAGAACATTTGATTGTGCTTATGCAAAACTTCTAATTGGACCAGGAGGCAGTTGTCAGAACAGAGAAAAAAACACTGCATGGTTCAAAGTTGGGAAGGGTGTACCCCAGGGATGTGACCTACCTCCATACCTTTTCAGTCTATATGCAGAAAAGCTCGTCCGGGAGGCTGGGCTATATGAGGAGGAATGTGGCATCAGGATTGGAGGTAGACTCATCAACAACCTGCATTATACAGATGACACAACCCTGCTTGCTGAAACTGAGGAGGACCTGAAGCACTTGCTGCAGAAGGTCAAGAACTGCAGCCTTCAATATGGATTAAAGCTTAACATCAAGAAAACAAAGATTCTCACCATTGGATCAATTGGTAGCATTAAGAAGGAAGGTGAAGAGATTGAGATTGTTAACAACTTTAGTTTGCTTGGCTCAATAATGAACACTCTTGGTACCAGCAGCCAGGAAATCAAGAGATGAACTGCATTGGGAAAGTCAGGGACCTATCCAGAGTACTGAAGAACAATGTCATTAGTCTGGAGACTAAGATGTGCCTTATACAGGCCACAGTCTGTTTAATATGCATCAGAGAGCAGAACAATGACTAGGGATGATAGGAAGAGAATTGATGCCTTTGAGCTGTGGTGCTAGCAAAGAGTTTTGACTATACCATGGACTGCCAGGAGAACAAAGAGTTTGGACCTAAAGAGGATGAAGCCTGCCTGTACCTTGGAGGCAAGGATTCTGAGGCTTCGTCGAACACACTTTGGACATGTTGTAAGGAGGGACCAGTCCTTGGAGAGGGACATCATGCTTGGTAGGGTGGAGGGATAACACAAGAGGG
Source organism: Elephantulus edwardii (assembly GCF_000299155.1). NCBI lineage: Eukaryota > Metazoa > Chordata > Mammalia > Macroscelidea > Macroscelididae > Elephantulus > Elephantulus edwardii. The sequence goes on from NW_006399869.1 coordinate 10,148,240, forward strand.
GAAGGCCCTCTATGAGGTGGACTGATTCAGTGACTGGGATAATCGGGATGGGTGTGTCAGAGACAGTGCAATTGGCACAGAACAGAGCAGAGTTTAGGGCTGTTGTACATAGGGTCGCTATGAGAAGCAAGTGACTCGATGACACATAACAACAAACAAAAAGCAGCTTACAATAGAGGTCAAGACTGAAGATCTAATCCCTAATTAGACTTCAGTTGAAAATCATCTGAGATCATTTTTTACTTTAGAAATCGTATCAAGTAATTTTGGTAGTCCTTTTGGTAAGGAATTCTCCTGTTGTTAACTTTTTGGGATGGCTTCCTTTAAGATTAGGTTTTACAAAATTGTTTTTTTTAAGGAACAGTATATTTACTGTTTATAGTTAATCACTGACTGCATATTTTAATCTGTACAAGAATGGAAACAAGAATCACAAGGAGGAGGCAGTAAAGAATGCTTTCTAATGGGGGGAACGTAATTAATGTCATAAGACAAAATCTATATGAATGATGAATGGAAAGCCATGCTCACTCAAGACTTAATAGAAAAGTTAAATAGCAAGCAGACCAAAAACTCAGTACAGTTAGGTCAGTTTTAAACCTTACTATTGTATTCACACTCACTGCTTTTGAGTTGATTCCAACGTTAGGTGGTGTTGTATGGGGACTGCATAGGAACTGACTGACAGCTGACCCTCCAGAGGGTCAGAGACTGTTCATTACACAGGCAGAGAGTGTCCATCTTTCTCCCATGGAGGAGCTGGTGGATTAGAACCACCTGCTTTCGGTACTGCAGTGTAACTCCTTACCACTAAGCCATCAGAGTGTTCCAGAAGCTATAAATCACAGTAGAAGGAAACCACTCATTTTTATCCCTCTTAGCTACTAGTGGATTTAAACTGCAGAAGACAGGCAGCCTTTGGGTTAATACTGTAACTCACTACAGTCTATACCACCAAGCTCCCTATTATATAGTTATACGCATTTAAGTGTATTTTGGTGGCCTAGTGGCAAGAAGCTAAGCTGGAATCCTGAAGACACTGAGCTCTAGACCACCAGGTACTCCATGGGGAAAAGATGGGCAATCTCCTCTCATGTGATTAACTGCCTCTGAAAACCTGACAGAGGGCCAACTCTACAGTACACGACAACTATAAAGTGTTATTTTACCTATAAATTAGATACATACACAGAATTTAAATGTATTAATGCAGGAGTTTCTATCTTTCCTAATAGTTTTCAGTATATGACCATCTATAGGTTTTAAATATTTATTTTTATAAAATAAATAAAATAGCTTCATTATTTAATTTTCTACTGCTTGATGTCAGAAGTTATGACACACACTTATCAGCCTCTGCTAGGTCTGCCATTGTCCACTACCTTCCCATCATTCAACATGTCAATTAAACAATGTCTTAGCTAAATAAACTTTCTTTTTAAAGATACAAAACAACTTCTAATAATGTTAGTCATAAAATTTTTAAGTCTTATTTTTATTACCTCACTCAATGGTACCTAACAACAACAAACATTTAATCTTATAAATTATCTTTCCATGACAGGAAAAATAATGTATTATTTTAAAAACTATTGAAGATCATTTTCAAATGATGACCACTCCTTATTTATCGTTTGGTCTTTTTACCATTCTCCCTTCAATTTTCATTCTTCCTTCTTTTTAATTTTAAAAATTAAAATTGTAATGTAACATGTATTCTTTCTCTTCTAAACTTAATGTGTTTCTACTGTCTTGGTTTTTCCAATATCTGAAAGCAAATCTTTAATTTACAATTTCTAAAGCTCTTCATTCTCATCATACTTTCTGGATACATGTAATGTTTCAATAAAATTATGTTGTCATAAAACAACTTATCAGTGAGTTATTATTAAAATGCCATTCCTCATCTACAAATAGACATCTGTTTATAATAAATGTGACTATTTCAAAATTATTTCCTAATCTTTATGGATATTTTTATCAAATATTAAACATTTATATATTCATCCGTATCATATAAATGTAGAAGCACTGTTTTACCTTCTTTTCAGGAAAAACTAGCAAGCTTTGAGAGCAATCATTTAACTTACTAGCATTGGCAAGACAAAAGTAGGCCTGCAATTTTTAAACTCAAGTAGCTCATTGTTTGTCATGTGAATCATAATGAGAACAGTATTTCAGGCCCTCAGAACTGACAAGTTAAATGTCTTATTTCCCACTTATCCTTGTTATGGCTGCCAACTCTAATTTAAAATGTGATTAACCATACCACATCACAATTTTAATTTTTAAATTGTTGATTTATGTGGTATTCAGTGAGGAAAAGCATTAACTGCAAACGGACACAATTAACATGGTGCAAAAAGATGCTCACATTTCTTCCCCAAACTCCTGCCAATGATCCTTGAAACTCAACTGACCAATTGTTTTTGTTGCTGTGTGCTACTGTGTTGGAAGAAACCCAAAGCTCATGATCTATTGGGTTTTCAGAGGCAATAAATCACATGGGAAAAGACTGCCCATTCTTCTCTGATGAACCAGCTAGTGGATTCAAACTGTGTGCCCCTGGGATTGCAGTGCAGCTTCTTACCATTAAGCAACCTGCCTATGAAGAAGTAGAAATTAAAAGTAGGGGCATAGGGCTATGAACATCTCTCTGAAAGGGCCAGAGGGAGTAAGAATAGCACAGCCTCTCATTGTCCCAGGGCAGGAGATAAAGAATCCATAGCCTAACCCCATGATGTCTCTAGAGCCATCAGTAAGAGTACAGTAAGAGTACAGCAGTACAGCAGCAAGAGATTTATTCATTGTTGACTCACAGACACAATTTTGGTGCCAATAATGGGGTTTATTAGGGAAGTAAGTTGGAAAGTAGGAGAGGCAGAGAATTTCACCCAAAACAAGTCCAGGTTTTAATCCAAGTTCCAAAGCACAATTCTTCAATACGTCCAGGCTCTAGGTTAAATTAAGCAGTTAAATCCAAATCATCCCATATGGTTTGCCTCAGAGCAGTTATAAGTCAGCTTCTCCTTCAAGCATCTGCAAAAACCTTTAGCCGTGGCCTTTATCTCAGGGTTCCTCTGAGGAAGAGTACTCTTATCTCACGACACCTCACCACAATTTCTCCACAGCAATGCCATAGTCTCTCCACCACCAGGATCTCAATTTCCACTACTAGGCTCTCAATCTTACCAGGGTCTGGATCAAGTCTTGCTGCCACTAAGTCCTGTTCTCCTCAAGTCTTGCTCGCCCCATGTGGGAAGCACTCTTTCTCTTATCCTAGTCCCACAGCTGTTGATGATTTCCAAAACCATATGTCTGTAGTTAAAAGTAGCTGGAAACCAGAGGAGGCTAACTGTAATGGCCAAAACCCCCCCAACTTTTAGGCTAACACCACACCACCAGAGCTACCAACAATCTTAGCCTTTCCAACCAAGCGATATAACTTTTGTAAATGTGACCTCTCATTAACACCATCATCAACAATGCTTTCTCTACTATATCACTAATGTAATTCCATATGTGTGCTTTCATTAGAGCTATGGGTTATAGCTGGATGGACAACCCTGGCTTTCATCTCCGTGGCATCTTACATGTTCACTGCTATGTCTGAATCTCTTTTCCAATTACTATCTAAACAATCTAGGGAGTTCTGATGGTATAAACTATATGGAGTTGTGCTGTTAACTAAACACAGCACCTCTCTAGTGACTCAGCACCTCTCTAGTGACTCAAATCCACTACTAATGCTCTAATAGAAAGATGGACAATCTGCTCACAGCCTCAGAAACCCAAAAGGAAGTCAGTTATGAATCAGTTTCAAATCTACATCAATGAGTTGTTTTATTGTTGTTTCAACAATTGGAATCATAAACTCAACTCAAAATTCATCTCCTTAGGAGCAACACTTGATTGCCTCCCACATCCATGAAAATACCCCTGAAAAATTTTTGCAATGTCTGTAGTCTTTGGCTGATAATTTTATACTGTACTAACAGGGATCTCTCCAAATTACTGAGGAGCAGTGGCTTGCCAAACTCAGGTCATGGTCTTTTCAATCACTTGCTATGCTTCTGAGAGCTGGACAATTAATAAGAATGACAGAAGAAGAATTGATGCCTTTGAGTTATGGTGTTGGAGAAGAGTACTGACTATCCTATGGGGTGACAAAAAGAATAAACAGATACGTCTTGGGAAAAGCACGAACAGAATGCTCCTTGGAAGCAAGAAAGATAAAAACTTTGTCTCACATATTTTGGGTATGTTCCTAGGAGACTATGCCTTGGAAAGGAACATCATGTTTGGAGAGGAAACCCCTCTAATAACATGGATTGGCACAGTGACTGAAGCAATCCAGTGTGTCAGAGATGACGTTAATGGTGCAGGATAAAAAATGGTTCCGATCTGTTACTCACAAGGTCATGACTTGATGGCACCTAACAACACCACCTGTTTCATGATGTCTTAGTAATTTTTTTCATGATTTGTGCCTCATCTCTCCAGAGACAGGATGTGACAACACAGCGAGGAACAAACCATCTTCGCATACTCCATAACTTAGCACAGAAGCCACACAGGTGGATATAACACAAAGCTCAGTTAATGTTTCAAACATAATGGAAACATACCTCAAATTTTGAAATATACTAAGTGTACTTGATAGGTTTTAGTATAACCTTGTTTTGTTTTCTTGTTATGTGCCGTCGAGTTGCCTGGGACTCATAACAACCCTATGCACAACAGCCCTAAACTTTCTTCTATCCTGTACCAATCTTATTGTCTCTGACACACCTCCTCCCATTACCCTAGTCACTAAAGCAATCCATCTCATCGAGGGTCTTCCTCTCTTGTGCTGTCCCTCCACCCTCCCAAGCATGACCTCTCTCTCCAAGGACTGATCCCTCCTTGCGACATGTCAAAAGTATAACCTACAAATATGAAAAAGCCTGTGAAACTAATCTTCAATTTTAGTGGTACTTCAGCTACTGACAACGTTTGCCATAATTTTGGATATTATTTCTCAGTGAACATATAGTACAATTACTAAGTGTCTTACTAGGCTGCTAGGTGTCTTGTCTAACATAACTTGGCTATTAGATCCTAAATTATATGCACTGTAAGCTGTCACTCCTCTCCATTGGATTCCAGACTTAATTACATCTTTGCATCTTTTAAGTTCCTGGACTTACTATTATATGTTATTTTCCTTCTAACTTATAGCCTTCACCCCAGCCATCTCACAAATATAAAAAGAATGACCCAAGAAGTTTCAATGAGAGCAAAAAGCGTATGTTATATTTATGATTAATAAGTATCCTAGTGGCAAGGTGGTTAAGCGCTCAGTTGTTAAGCACAGAGTTAGAGGTTCAAGCCCATCTATTGTTCTGCGGAAGAGAGATGTGGCAGTTGACTTTCATAAAGTTTTATAACCTTGGAAACCTGATGGGGAAGTTTAACTTTATTGAATAGGCTTGCTCCTCAGAACTGACTTGGTAATAGATTTGGGCTACAATTAAAGATAATTATTTAATAAATTCAATCAAAATGGCTTACTCTGAAGGTCTCACTTATAAAACTGATTCTAGTGAGAAAATCAAATACTATGTTTATAGGAGCAATTTACATTCTTCAGAAATGTGACTAAATAAAAAAGCAATATAGTTAACATTACACATCTTAAATATTGTTTTTACTGTATACTACATTGAAACAGATGAGGGAGAGAACTTAAAAGGGATATATGATTAGACATTATTGTTATGACAGGATTCCAGAATGAAGGTAGTACAGTGCAACAGACTTGGTGGGGAGGGATTGTTTAACAATGAAAAAAATTTTTCTTTTACTTTTCACAGAGAAAAGTGAATTGGGGTGGGCAGGAAGAAAAGTGCAACAATGAATGAATGGAAATCTAAAGTCCTGTAAAATTTCATTAAAATCAATTTAAAAGAAAAAGAAAACATAGGCCTGGAAAAATTATGTATGAAAGTTACCAATCTGATCTTTGAACCTGTACTTTTATCACAATTTAAAAAATGTTTTAAAAGCCATCAGGAAATCAACCTATAATTACTAAGTTAGATTCTAAATGTCTTCCTTTGGAAGGTTTAATGTACAGTCCTTATAACTTCCACACTATATAGGGCAGGACTGTGCAAGTAACGTACTTGTGTAACAACGAGGAGACTGGAGAGTTTTCTGCTACTGTAAATAAGTAGAGAACCTGTGATAAGTTAAGGTTACAGGTCAAGATGGTTAGAACATGACTGTCAGGGATTTGGCAGTTTTGTAATAATGTAATTTGGCAGGTGTGTAATGATATAATTGTCTTCTATTTTGTGATATATTTTAAATGTAGGTAAAGTCTCATTCTTAATATCCTCCAAAAAATTGTTTTTATAAACATACCTAAATTAGCACAAAATTATTCCAACTCCATGATTTAATATACAACATAGGTAAAGTTCTAACAAAGAGTAAAACCAGCAAGATGTAAATTAAAAACAGAGTTTGAGCTTATCTTTTTAATATCTAAATTTCAATTTTCAGTGTAAGAAGCAAGCATCAACAACAAAAAACCAAACCACATTTAAACCACCACAAACATTAACACAAGTGATTATACTGTGAATACAAAACAGATTTCTACATAAAATGTGATGCAATTTTCAAAGAGGTATTTTTTAAAGTACACAGCAATTACTATCATGCCGCCTTAAAAACTGATTCAGGGTACAATATTAACATTATAATACTTACACTTCCCAACCTACTACGTAGGAAAAACAAATTTATGTGACAGGTAAGCATTTCCAAACCTGCAATTATTTATATATATATATATTATTTTTTTAAAAAATCAGTTTTATTTTCATCTACACAGAAGAATTTCATGAAACAATACATAAGCAAGAGCCTATGGTGATGAAGGAAGAAGTTCAAGTTGCTTTGAAGGAATTGGTAAAAAATAAGGCCCCAGGAATTAATGGTCTACTAATGATGTATTTCAAGTAACAGGTGCTGCCCTAGACGTACTCACCAAGTTGTGTCAAGAAATCTGGAGGATAACCACTTGGCCAACTGATTGGAAGAGATTTATATTCCCATTCCAAAGAAATGTGACTCAACAGAATGTTGAAATTACTGAATGATATTAGTATCACATGCAAGCAATATTCTGCTGAAGATATTAAAAAGCAACTGGAACAGCACATCAACAGAGAACTACCAGAAGTCTAGGCTCGCTTTAGAAGGGGTCGTGGTACTAGGGATATTGAAGCTAATGTTAGACCAATCTTGGCTCAGAGCAGGGAGTACAAGAGGAGTGTCTATCTGTGTTTCGTTGATATGCAAAGGCATTCAACGGTATGGATAACAACAAAATGTGGATGACTCTGAGAAGAATGGGAATCCCAGAACACTTGATTGTGCTAATGTGAAATCTATATTTGGACCAGGAGGTGCTTATCAGAACCGAACAAGGAAACACTGCATATTTCAAAATTGGGAAGGGTGTATGACAGGGATGTGTATATTCATACCTTTTCAATCTATATGCAAAGCATATTATCTGGGAGGCTGGGCTGTATGAGAAGTGTGGCATCAGAACTGGTGGAAGATTCATCAACAATCTGTGTTATGCAGATGACACAACCCTGCTTGCTGAAACTGAGGAAGACCTGAATCACTTGCTGCAGAAGGTAAAAGAATGCAGTCTTCAATATGGATTGAGGCTCAATACCAAAACCACAAAAATTCTTACCACTGGGCCAATTGGCAGCATCAGGATGGATGGTGAAGAGATTGAGATTGTTAATAGTTTTAGTTTGACTCCACAGTTAACTCTTGGCACCAGCAGCCAGGAAATTAAAAGATGTATTGCCATGGGAAAGTCTGTTAGGGACCTCTCCAAAGTAATGAAGAGCAATGGCGTCACTCTGGAGACTAAGATGTGCCTAATACAGGCCATGGTCTTTGCAATCACTGTTATGCTTCAGAGAGGTGGACAATGACTAGGGAAAGATAGAAGGAGAATTGACGCCTTTGAGCTGTGGTGCTGGAGAAGAATACCAACAATACCATGGACTCTTAAGAAAACAAACAGATTCATCCTAGAGAGGGTTAAACCAGGGTGCTCCTTGAAGGCAAGGATTCTGAAGCTTTGTCTGACATACTTTGGACATGTTGCAAGGAGGGACTAGTCCTTGGAGAAAGACATCATGCTTGGGAGGGTGGATGGACAGCACAGGAGAGGAAGACCCCCTATGAGGTGGATTGATTCAGTGACTGGGATAATCAGGGTGAGTGTTTCAGAGAAAGTGAGGTTGGCAAAGGATAGAGTAGGGTTTAGGGGTGTTGTACATAGGGTCACTATGAGTCGCAGGCGACTCTATGGCACATAACAACAGCAGCACGGCTGTCAGAAGTGGTGTCTAGGAGAAAATTAGGGGAAAATTCCTTCCTGAAGATACCTAATTACCCTCAGCCTATCAATTGTCTTAATGCATGACACTACAACAACACAGGGAACCACTGAGAGTTGTGCAGCACATCTTGCACTGCAAAGTGCTATACTGATTCACACACAGATTTACAAAGTTTGTCTTTTGTCTATGCTCTTCCAAGACAGCTCTGATAGTAAGAAGCTGCATAGCTGTTGTCCCAATGGTGGCAAATTTCTGGTAGATAAAATCCACTAGTTGAGAAAAATGGGCAATCTCTTCTTTGTAATTTATGAACTCTTAAAATTAGGCATTAGCTATGTGCCAGTTTTGACTTAATGGCAATTAGTTAGAGTTTATTCTCATCTATTGTAAATTTCCCTCCAACCTAATACTCTTATATTCCCTAATCATTTTGGCTCACCCTATCATGGAAGGATACTGGATCAATTTTAAATAAGGCATACGCTAAAACCAAAGTGAAACGTATAACTAAACATTATATACTGCTTCAAAAACAATGAAAATTTTATTTCAAAAAGTAATTTTGTTCTATCTCTAGGCAACATCACACATGACAACATAAAGAACATGAATGTACAATCTTTTGTATATACACAAATGTTTCAAAATCTGATGAGTTCCTAAGACATTTAAAATCAAACTCATAAAAATAATATTACATTACTGAATGTACTTGGAGTGGAAAAAAATTGGCAAGCTATCACTTAGAGTCACATAGGGGAGTCTGAACAACCAAAATAAATAACATATGACCAAAACAACTATCTGTCTAAAAGAAAATTAAAGAGGCATAAAATGCTGACCTAAATTCCAACTGACATCAAAGCAATGACATTTATAAGACAGATTTTCTGCAATATATATAGCCTAACTTATCTAATGCTAGCTCAGCTAATCCTTGGAGAGGGACATCATGCTTGGAAAGGTGGATGGTAAGAGAAAGAAGAAGACACTCAACGAGATGGACTGACACAATTACTGCTGCATGCCGTATGTCAGAAATGATGATGATGGCACATGATGGGACATGGTTCAGTTTTGTTGTTCACACGGTCACTAAGAGTCATACTCTACTAGACAGCACCTAAAACAATAATCTCATCTAATAAAATGAGATATCAAAGCAATTGCAATTATTTAGAATCGTTAAAATGTTGTTCAAGACACTTTTACTTATTTTGAATGAACTGCACGTCAAAAGTTTCTTGAAACTTTCAAGATGATCAGTTTACTTTGTATGTATACTAATACTTATGCAGACTAATCATCCATTTCCAGGCTAATGTGACCAAAAAAAACATAGTAAGTACAGAGAACTGGCATTAGCTAGCTGTCTTCTACGACTGGGTTAATAACACCTAACTCAGATTACTCTCTAATTCAACTTGACATATTCTAGAGAGAGAAATTCACATCAACTACTAATGATAAGTTTTAGCACAGTACCAGAAGAGAGATTCTTTCTTACTAGGACAATCTAGGTTCTATTCCTAAGGCAACAACCCCAAAGAAAACAAACAACTTGGACAGAGCAAATGTCACCAGGTGCAGCATGAAGGAATGATCTATATATAGTACTAAGTTTGTCATTCAGCCTGAAACACCATTCTATCCTTCATACCATTAATGTCACTGGCTTGCAAGTATCTGACATTTGGCGAACAAGAAAGAGAAACTTTCGTGTCACTTTTAAAAATGCAGAATTCAATGTGTTCATGAAAGAGGGCCGAATGATAACATTTTCTTTCTTCTAGAATGGGAGTTTTCTGAACATTGGGTTCCCATTCCAGAAGTTAGAACAAGCTGTTACTCAAATAGCTGAATATGACTAGTATCAAGGAAGGTCACCACAGATTCCTTCACTGTAACAGGACTCAATTAAGAGAGTGAGGAAGTCAGTGAATAGTTTTCTCTTTAAGATATATGAATTCTTAATTGCATTCACTGTAACAATTCTTTTAAATATTAAATTTTCTTAAAGTACCAAAATTTACTATTTACTAACTAAATTGTGGAAAGTTAAAATATTAAAGACATATAAAATGTCAATGTTTATAAAGAGCTTTTAATATTGTTTTTTGTTGTGTACCATCAAGTCAGAATCAACTCATAGCTGACCCTCCAACAGGTTTTGAGAGGACATTAATCGTTAATCGCACAAGAGGAAATTGCTCATCCTTCTCCTGCATAGCAAATGGTGAATTCAAACTTCATGCCTTTCAGGACTGCAGCACAGATTCTTACCACTAGTCCCAGTGCTGAGAAATAAATCTAGACTTTAACTGCAGTAAGCAAATTACCAAACTCTGTATCAAGATCACAACTGGGAACTATGCATACATATAAAGAAGGGGGGAAACTCAGGAATATTTAAAATTATTATTTTTTGGTGAAGGATTATGACTTTTCCTTTAAGCTTTGAAAATTAATGTAGTAATATCCCTTTTTTAAGTTCCTAAATGGTGTTGGATCTTATGATGGCCTCTCACGTCTTGAGGAGGGACACGTAAAGAACACTTGAGGCTCTTAAGGCTTTCTTTTTTCCCAAGTGGGTGTCAGGAGAGGGGACTCGCCAGATGAATTGGGGGTCTCTGGCCAACAGTCCACCAGCAGCTGGATATGCTGGAATTTTTCATTTTGGATGAGGACTCTTCCGAGTGGTACAGCAGAAATAACATACTGAGTTGCTGCGATGATGGACAACTGGGCCATACGTGCATCAAATACCATAGTGGGCTACCCCAACATGGGCAGTGTTTATCGGAGCTCCCAGACTGATTCAGGTTTGAAAGCCGGAGTGCTATCCACTTCCTAAACCACATGCCTCTGGAAAGTCTATAAACTTGGAGAAATGATGATAGTTATAGAAAGGCTTCAGGACTTTTATTCATGTTTTGTTTATATATGTATCCTTCCCTCGTGTGTACTCAGTCTATATGCTGAACAAATCATTCAAGAAGTTAGATTCTAAAAAAAAATAAAATAAAAAAAAAAAAGAAGTTAGATTCTATAAAGAAACTTATGAATAGGAGCATCAGAATAGGAGACTGAGGAAGCAGTGGAATGCTCCTAGATAGGCATTTTTGGGGTGGTGAGAGCCAATGGGAAAGCTTGAGTATGGAGGAATGTGGAACGATGGCGCTCACGGAATTTGAACCATGCTTTGGTTCTTAAATTCAGTCGGGCCTGAAGGCCTGGTTTTAACTGTTTTGGGGCAAACATTCTTCTAGTTGTATACAGCACTGGTCTGTCCATTTGCTGTACAGAGAGGTAACTCGTGGTTGCTGTGATGCTAAACACTGTGACACTGATGTGTCAAATGTGATAATGGTTACCCACGGTGGACAGTGTTTGGTGGAGCTCCCAGATTAAAACAGGCTTAGAAGCAGGAATGGCATCCACTTCCGAAAGAGCTTGCCTCCAGAAACCCTATGAACTTGGAGAAAGGATGAAAGTTATACAAGTCTTTCATTCACAGGGTCACTATGAGTTGTCTATGGCTCGAAGGCACTTAACAACAACAACAAATGGTGTTAATCGTTAACTTATTCAGACACTAAATTCACACAAAGACATCTTAAAACAAAAGTTCTGGTAATTTAAAAAGTCACCTGTAACCCTATTGAGTGAATTCCTGCTCTGACATACATGGGTCAAACCTTAAGTTAGAATCAATTCAATGGCAATTGGTTCGGTTTATTATAATTATTTATCATTTTAAAAACATGTTAGTGCTCAAACATTATTTACCTGTTGTTTCTTTCAGGTTCAGAAAGAAAGTGAAAAAGAATTTCTCAAAAGAGGCCAAACAGTAGATTCTGTATTTGAAGCTGTGAAATAATTAAGATGTTCAACTTTTAATTCCTTTGGGAATCAGAATTCTTGGGTTTTAGGAACTGGTGCACCGAGTCTCTCCAGGAATTCTAGGAGAATTCCAGGAGGTCTAGGCTGTAACACCATCCTAAAATACAGGTAATAATTGTACTTACCTCAAAGGATTGTTGTAAAATTAAAGGACTGGATACAAGTAAAGCATTTAGATATCACTATATAAAAGTCTTCATTATCTTATCATCATTTTATTACTAATGTTACAAGTAAATATTATGACTATTATGTCTACTGCTTCTATTATTACTATGACCACTGCTGCCAATGTTACTGCCATTACGATGGCTACTGCTATCAGAATAAAGACAGAAAGTAGAATGTTCCTGCCTCAAAGGACCATTTCCCAAAGAGAACAGTGCTTGTGAAGCTGATCTTGGGAAGAACAAGGGCAAGGTGACAAGAGAAGTACAGCAGAGATGATTTATCTTTAATTAGAAGAAAAAACTGTCTCTGTTACTTTGACTACCATTCTGGTCACCTCAATCACTCCCTCCCACTACCACACCCAAGCTGATTTTTTCCTACAGTGTCAAGTTCCCTCTCCTTGCCTCACTGACTAGCTCCTTTTATACATACTGTCACATATCTATAAAAAAGATGCTTAATATGTTCCTGGCATTTTCAGAAAGAATTTATCAGAATATATTCAAGTATTTTTACTAAATACCTCAACACATTTCATTACATAGTTAGGCACAGAAAAGAAGAGTTGTTGCTTGGATCTAACCCATAGCTGACCTCTGGAAGGTTTTCAGAGGCAGTTAATTGCCCAGGAGGGGACTGACCATCTTTCTTCCCTGGAACAACTGGTAGATTCGAACCACACACTTCAGTATTGCAGCACAGTTCCTTGCCATTAAGTCACCAGAACTCCCTCATTAAAGAAAGGTACCTAACACTTAATAAATACACTTAAAGAAAATCCCAAAAAAGTTACGTAATAAATAAAAGTACACTGAGCTGATATTTAAAAATCTTTAGTCAACAGGAATAAATTTCATTATCAATAATATGCAATTAAGGAAAAAAGCTAACTGCAAACGCTGTATTAGTTACTTTGCAGTAACCAAATACAGGAAAACCAAATCAAGAAACAGTTGCCATCAACTTAATTCTGACTCAAGATGATGTTAATCGTGTCAAACACTAGGAGCATCACAGTATTTTCAATAATTAATATTTTAGAAGAAGACTGGTGAACCTTTCATTGGAGACACCTCTTTGGGTATACCTCCAACCTCCAACCTTTTGGTTAGCCAATGCTTTAAACATGTGCACCACTCAGGGGTTCCTGACCATGATTCACCATGAACATTGACCACAGCTGAAAGGAAAGAAGTCTGCATCTGTACCTAGCTGAACCCATTAGATTACCTCCTAAAAAAGTCTCTGTGAAAACACAAACACTACGTCAAATGGGTGTTTGACATTGGGGACATAAGGTCACTAATCAAGAGTCAGTCAAAGTCAAAGAAAGAAACTAAACTTCAAAGAATCCAATCTACATAGAGATACAAAAAAGAAAGACCATATGGTCCTGAGAGGCAGAAAAGTCAACAAGTACTGCCTTTCTATTTCTAGTCCCATGTGGTCTCCTGAACTTTCTTTGCCTCTCTTTACGTGCTTATGAGACTCTTGTTATGAGAGCCTTACAGTTAATCTCCCTTTTACGTAAGCCTCTAGAGACAGATTTTATTCCCTATGCCCTAAACACAGCTGATATATTCAAGCAGAAAATAAGTATGTCACCTGCATGCTTTTTTCTCTTGGCCATTTGCTAAAGAGACTGGAACAGTATTTACAATAGAAAACAGTAATTTCTTAAGTATTCAGGTATTAATACCTCCAAGGGCTGCTTCACAATTGTATCAACCAGAAAAGACAGAAAAGCTTTGCAATAATTTTCAAACTAAAAAGACAAGGCATTGGTCAGCAAAGATCAAAGGTGAATGATTTTCTAAAATGTATAAATATAAGTGATTGTGCGAAAAACAACGTAAGTCAAGGGATGTATGAAGCACAATATACATCAACAGAACATAATGTAGACCAATCTTGTATGAAACAAATATAGAAGAAAAAAAATTGTCAAGCTATATGGATAATCTATTACACAATACCTGCTCCTTGGAAGAAACATGGATTCCTTAATGAACACAGAACCAGACAGGAGGATGTACCAGCAGGTCCCGATATCATCAGGGCTGAAAAAAAAAGATGATAGCATCAAGAAACTGTCTGTAATGAAGAAAAAAACATATAGCAAAGTGCAACATACTTTTAATTTTTTACAATCATGAAGAAAAATAGCATACAACATCTATCTTTTTAAAAATCCTTATTTAATTGTTAGAATCATGTTTTTTAATTTCTGAAGTTGAAGATCTTTATTAGTATATTTCAAATGGCACTGACCATTTTCAAATTCTTATTTGAGTGGAAAATATTTTCACTTGCTTCATAAATCAAAAATTAGCATGAATAAGATAGTGAAAGGTATTAATCTCACCCTTCTCCTCTGTCTACAAAGTTCCTACATTTCTCAACCATATTTTATGTACTTTCAAAATTTTTTATGTACATACATGCAAAATGAGCCTATATTCTTATTCCAATCATTTTAATAAAGGACCAACCAGAAAAGACATCACACTCTACACACTGTTCTCTCCTTTGCAAGAACTCTTAGATGTCTTTTCATGAGAAGACAGAGCTTCCTTGTATGCTCTTAACAGCTGTGCACCGTCCTTCGCATTCAACTGTATGGACTAATTTGACTTAAGCAGCCCCCTACTGGTAGTCATTTATTTTGTTTTCAACCATGTGTGATTATTTAAAAACAAACACAAAAATTTTCTTTTCTTACACACTGATGACTCGACAGCACATAATAATCAATTCACCCTCATAGACTCAAATCTAACTCAAAATGACACGCAGCACTCCCCACCCCACCTTCCAGAGTAGAACTGTTTCAAAGGGTTTCCAAGATTGTACATTGTTACAGGAGGGGTCTACTTTACCTCCTCCTGCAGACTCACTGGGTTTGAACCACCAACCTTTGATCCCTACTGCCCATTATTTCATTTAAACTGGAATGTCAGATGTGGACATGGAATAACAAGCAAGAGGCAAATATATAATGTGGACCTCATTCTCTTCCTTCTCATCTTCCACGACTCCCTAAAATAACCCACAACTCTAGCAAGGTGCTTTCCGATCTGCTGTCTACTCACAGCCGATCTGGATCTGCTCAAGATGCTCACCACTCTCTCTTTCTACACGACACATACCTTAAAGGAATGACCCAAACCTTACTTCTTAAATAAGATCTTATCCACTGTTCCCAAACCAAAATACTTACGCATCTAATTTTGCTTTAATATTTCTCTAATGATTTCATGTTCCTCCAACTACACTCAGTCTCCTTTTAAGGCAGAAACTATGTGTTGTACCAACAGAAACTGGGCATGCATTCCAGTTAGCAGTGTTCAAGAGGACAGTTAATAATAAACAACTTATTTGATTTGAAGGTTTTTCTTAGCCACAAAATCAAATATTGAACAAAAGAAGGTTGCCATTAACTATTCTAAAGTAATATAAATTTGTCTGATACTGCTGGAAAAGAATAATCAACAAATCACTACCTCCTAATTTAAATCTCACAAAGTCTTTTGGCAGCAAGTAGACTGAAGGTCAGTCATAATACTGGCAGACAGGCCAGGAGTAGCAAGGAAGGAAGAGCTGAGCAGGTAAGCATCCAGCTGCCAATCAGTGGGAACATGGGAGTGGGGCAGGGAGAAAGGGGTGCATGTAACATGTTAATAGTCTGCTTACATAAAAAAGATCAAACCTTTGCAAACCCTATGGAGCAAATCTAGACTGTTCTACAGGGTGGTGAGTAGTCCACTTAGGTCAGAAATAAATTGGTATCAATAGATCTCAGTAAAGAGAGAATACAGAATTCAATTGCTCATGATAAATAATGGGTAACTGTGAAGACTATGAGGAGTGTGGCAGGAGGATCAGAGAGAGACTCATCAAGAACCTGCGTTAGGAAGATGACACAACCTTGCTTGCTGAAAATGAGGAAGTCTTGGAGCACTTGCAGAAGATCAAGGAATGCAGCCTTTGGTATGGATTGCATCTCAACGTCGGGCAAACAAAGATTTTTACCACTGGACAGATAGATAAGTGTCATGATGGATGAAGAGGACATTGAAACTATCAATAGCTTCACTTTGCTTGGACCGACAATTAACACCCTTGGTACCTGCAGTCAGGAAATAAGGAGACACATTACACTGGGAAATCTGCAGTTAGGGACCTCTCCAAATTATTAAGGAGTAGTGGCGTCAGAAGACTAAAGTGCATCAGATTCAGGCCAGAATCTTTCAAATGACTTGCTATGCATCTGAGAGCTGGACAATGAATAAGGATGACAGGAAAATAATTGATGTCTTTAGGCTGTGGTGTTGGAGAATAACACTGAACATCCCATGGACGGCCAAGAGAACAAACAGATATGTCTTTGGAGGCTTGCAGCCAGAGTGTGCTCTTTGAAGGCAAGAATGATGACCTCACATACTTTGGACATGATGCTGGGAAGGATGGAGAGTCAGCAAAGGAGAGAAAGACCTTCAACCAGGTGGACTGACCCGATGAAATGGCGTCGTACTCCACTTGACAGCACCTAACAACAACTGTGAAAATAGTGCAGGATCAGGTAGGTTTTTGTTCTGCTGTACAAAGGGTCGCTATGAGTTGGCAGAGACTCCATAGCACATAACAACAACAGCAAGTTCTGTTTATAAGTCCCACTGTGTCTACCTTCTTCAAGCCATTTGATTTTTCTGGAACCAAAATATCTAGTTCTGGTGGTGGCTTAGTGGTAAGTAGCTGTGTTGCAATCCTAAAGGCAGTGGGTTTGAATCCACCAGATAGTCCACGGGACAAAGATGGTCAATCTCCTCGCCTCTGGAAACCCACTGGAAGATCAGCTATGGGTTGGTTCTGCCTTGACAGCAAACAGCAACAAACAACATATGCAAAAAAAGTAACTGCTCTCAAATGAACTCTTATATTCAAATGAGAGTGTTGTTGTTTTGTTTCTGTGTTTTTAACATTAGTCACTCAAGTAAATCAGATCATGGTATATTCCTGCAACTAAACTACGTTTTTTTAGCAAGGCAAAGTCCAAACCCCCGTGGTATAGCACATAAAGAAAGGAATATGATCTTGAAATAAGTTCTTGTAATATTCTAGTAGAGTTCAGCTATAACATTGGAACCTTCTGGAAGTTTTGGTGTCCTAGTGGCAGGAAGCTGCACTGCAAGACCAGAGGTGCGTAGTTCAAATCCACCAGATATTCTCCTGGAGAAGGAGGGACAATCTCCTCCTCTACCAGTCAGATCCGATTTGACGGTACACAAACAAAAATAATAATAGTTAAAAAATGGAACCTTCTATAAGCCATCTATAAAATCAACTCCTCCTTCACAAAATTGCTTTGATTTCGTGAAGTGGTATGCCTGTGTAGTGGTACAGTGCTTAATGTGCCAGGCTACCAACCAAAGGCTAGCAGTTCAAATTCACTAATTGCTTCATGGGAGAAAAATGAGCAGGTTTCTCCCTTAAATATTTATCGTCTCAGAAATCTGATGGAGGGCTGCTGTAGTCAGAACTGATTCAGTTGTGGTGAGTTTGGTTTCGGCATGTATTCAGGACCTTGTTGTGCTTGTTATGTGCCATTGAGTCACCTGTGACTCACAGTGACCCTACATACATTATTTCTGAACCCTGTCCTACTCTGAACCAATCTCATTGTCTCTAACAGACCTTATCACATGTCTCCAGTCACTGAGGCAATCCATCTCCTCCTGGGTCTTCCTCTCCTGTGCTATCCCTCAACCTTACCACTTATGATATCCCTCTCCAAGGACATAAGAGTCAGTTCTAATTCATAAAGACCACCATTCAGCTTCCCAAGTCTAAAATCTTTGAATTCCTTTCTCTCATGCAACAGCTGGTGAATAGAAATCTCAAGCCTTCACTTAGAAAACAAACATGTTACAGACTATGCTACCAGGTGTCCTTACTTTATAATACTGAAAATCTCAAAATCACTGACTCATTGGTTCTGATTCATTTCAACTCTCTATCAGGTTTGAACCTATAAATCATAATGGGAGGAGGCTGTCCAACTTTATTCCATGAATCTGGTAAATTCAAACAGCAGGAGATACAGCCCTTTGGTTAACAAAACAACTCCTTACAGACTACTCCAGCAACTGCATTACATAATTTTGTTGTTTGTTGTTATGTGCTGTCGAGTTTCTTGCAACTCATAGTGACCCTATGTACAACAGCCCTAAACTCCACTCTGTCCTGTCCTGTGCCAATCACACTGTCTCCAACACGCCCATCCCAATTACCCCAGTCACTGAATCAATCCACCTCATAGAGGGCCTTCCTCTCCTGCACTGTGCCTCCACCTTCCCAAGCATGAAATGATGTCCCTCTCCAAGGACCAGTCCCTCCTTACAACATGTCCAAATTATGTTAGACGAAGCCTTGGAATCCTTTCCTCCAAAAAGCAGCCTGGTTTAACCCTCTCCAGGATGAATCTCTTTATTTTCCTAGCAGTCCATGGTACCCTCAATATTCTTTTCCAGCACCACAGCCCAAAGGCATCATCAATTCTCCTTCTATCCTCCTTAGTCATTGTCCAACTCTCTGATGCATAACAAGTGACTGCAAAGACCATTGCCTGTATCAGATGCACCCTAGTCTCTAAAGAGACACCACTGCTCTTCAGAACTTTGGAAAGGTCCCTAAACAGCAGACTTTCCCATGGCAATGCGCCTTTTAATTTTCTGGCTACTGGTGCCAAGAGTATTGACTGTGGAGCCAAGCAAACTAAAGCTGTGAACAATCTCAATCTCTTCACCATCCATCCTGATGCTGCCAATTGGCCCAGTGGTGAGAATCTTTGTCTTCTTGACATTGAGCCTCAATCCATATTGGAGGTTGCAGTCCTTGACCCTCTGCAGCAAGCACTTCAGGTCCTCCTCAGTTTTAGCAAGCAGGGTTGTGTCATTGCCTCTCTTCTCCCTACCGACAGACACCTCCGAGCTTTACTTTCTACTTCCAACTCCAATGCTACAACCTTCACCCTGCTCCGGCACACCATACTTTTTTCCACCTGTGCTTCAGGTTTTTCAAACAAACTTGCTTTTATACTTTGTAAATGTAGTAAATCCCTGTGTTACAAATGTGACTTACTTACAATTTTACAATCTTAATTAGGAACACACACCCATAAAGTGTCCAGTACCAATTACGGGATCATCGCATGTAACCAAGTGTTCTACTCAGAACAAAGTAGAAAAAATCTAAATTTGTTGATTTCAATCTCACTCACTTAGACAGCAATTCCTTGTCAAATAGGCAGGAAAAAGGAATGTGATATTTACTGAGCACTGGGCCTTGCACACAAAACAGAAAGAAGGCAACAACTAGGGGGCAGGAGAGAGTAGCAGAAAGGAATTCAAACCCTGCCTGCGTTCTCTGCCCATACCTAGCTGCGCGCACCTCATGCACAATGTCTCAAGTTCAGGCCATGCATCTCCCCTGTTTGCTTGTGGCCGTCCTGAGCCAGCCCGGCCAGGCAGCAGCAGTAAGCCTCCTGCTGCACTATCTAGCCACAGCCACATGCATCCTTCATCCTACCAGCCTGAGGTACATACAATGGTTCATGAGAACACAGCAGGCCCACTTTGTGATGTGCATTAAAACATTACTATTAATGTATTCTAAAAGATTTTTCCATATCTGAAATGGTTTTTTAATGCACAAGAAAAAAAGAACACTCTATATTAAGACAAACAACTGTCTAACTTACTTTAGATCCAAAGCACAACTAACTAGTCTCTCTTAAATTCAAATTTTAATTGAGATCACAAAACATTCATAAACTGCCTATGTTGTTGTTACATGCCATCAAGTTGGAATCGACTCATAACCAGCCCTCCAGTAGGTTTTGAGAGGCTGTAAATTGCCTCTCGAAGGGAGGAGACTGTCATTTCTCCTACAAAACAGCTGGTGCATTCAAACTACGTCCCTGTGATGTGGCAGTACAATTCCTTACCACTGGTGATTTACTGCCTCTGAAAAACCGAAGGTACACAACAACAGACTGCCTTAACTTATTACCCATCCATCAAATGCTAAGTATCACATCCTCAGAAATGTGTTTTAGTCTCCTCCAAATTAAGGGAGTGATTTTTCCCCCTAGGTCTTGAAAGCATTTTGCACAAGCTTACATTAATCAGCAACCAAATGCCATCAAATCAAATATAACAACAGAGTAGAACGTCCCACAGAATGTCCAAGGCTGTTCAGGAACTACCAGAAATTCAGGCTGGATTCAGAAGAGGCTGTGGCATAACAGTTATCATTGCTGATATCACGTGGAACATAGCTAAAATAAAAAAAGATATTTATTTCTGTCTTGTTTCTTTATAGGCAAAGCATTCTAAAGTAAGAATCACAATAAATTATGTATAACACTGAGAAGAATAAAAATTCCAGTGCTTTTGTACAGGGTCAAGAGAGAGAAGACCGTCAAGGAGACAGACTGACACAATAACCACAACAATGGGCTTGAGCATGGCAGATATTCTGAAGACAGTGTAGCAAGGTTCTGATCTGTCGTTCACACACTCACTATGGGTCATAATTGACTAGATAACAGCTAACAATAACAAGCTTTGCAAAAGCAGATTGTCTTAATCTTTAACCTATGGAGCAGCTGATGTACCTCAACTGCTAATCTTTCAATCACCAGCCAGGTGCCAGAATGTCCTAAGTATTTATTTTCTAAATCTTCCTCCATTATTTTTCAAATTCCTCTAACAACCCAGTGACCCAGTAGTAAGGAGCTATGTTGCAATCTCAAATGCACACAGTTCAAACACACCAACTACTCTGCAGGATAAAGACCTGTAGTCTTCTGTGTGATTAAATCAGCCTCTGAAAACCTACTAGAAGGTCAGTTCCAACTCAATGGTACACAACAAAATAATAACTCATCAGTACCCTCAACATATAGGCCACATGCGTGGGTGGCACTTATATACTATCTTACTGAAATTATTAAACTGGCTAAACATCAACTGTTAGAGTATTAAAGTATCTAAAAGTCGATCATGTGTGTTTTAACTTACTACTGGGAAAATTATTATTGAGCAATAACCTAGACTTCCACAAGGTGGCAATGTACACACATGAAAGAGCTGTGCAACCCTACTTTGCCCTATTTCCAAAGGAAGATGAGGACTGCCAAGGATAACTGAAATAAACGGATGTAGATATAGAAAGAATGAAGCTAACAAATAAAAAGAACACTAGCAAAGGCGATCATTAGCACACAAGAAAGTAACCTTAAAAAAAAATTATTCCATAGTCATCTGTATATAATATACACATATCAGCCAAAAATTCTGCTTCTGGCAATCAAGCCAAGGAGACCATGGAAGTTCAGAAGGAAAAAGAGGGTTGTGATAAAATGGAAGGGAATTAGTTGGAAAGTCATCATAACAAAGTACAGTAACCGGAGTATAGCATTAGGCTCAAAACAGGCCCCTACTGCCAGGCAAAGACAAGCATCTAAGTCAAGTTTCTTTACTGGGTAATTTTTAAAATGTAGAAATTGCTTTAGATACTTTGAGAGAAAAGTTGAAATACACACTTTATAAATACACTGAAAAAATTATTTACAATAGTATTATTTTATACACATCTAAGTTTTTTGGACAGTTAACAGAAAGAATGGTGCTCATGTAAAATTCAAATACTCTTGAGACCAGTCAGTGTTCCTCAAAGGAACTGTGTTGACTAAATGGTTAACACAGTCAAGTTGCTAATCAAAAGTCAGCAATCTGAAGCACCAGTTGTTCCATATAGTTTTCTTCCAAAAAGATTTATTATCTACAGGTAAGTTATCTATAGGCAGTTCCAGTCTGCCTACAATGTTCCTAAGAATCGTAATCTTCTCAAGAGTGGTATTTAAGGATTTGTTAGTGATTTTCAAAATGATTTTCATAAAATATGGCAAGAAGAGGACACAGCACAAATCAACAGTAGTCCAGGTATTTTGTGAGCTTTTGGGGAGTTGACACCCTTTTCAACATTATACCAACTGCTATTGAGCAGAGCAAGACTTCCCATGAACAATGTGCTCCAAGATTTAATGAAGAAAGTTGCAACAATGACTTACCTTCCAGTAAATACAGAGATGGCTTTGCAGATACAATTCTCATCCTTTTCACAAAAATTTCCCTTCTGTGACTACATTTATAGCTGTTTTAGTAACTACTTGTATTTTTGCTCCTCTAGCAAAGCTCTAAATTTATAAGCTCAAAGACATAACCTGTATTATTTATTTTTATATGGTAACAACATAAAGTAAGAACACCCAATAGATTAATGTAGCAAAGCAGAGAATAACTCTAGCAAGTCAAAAGAAATGTAAAATAACAGACAGAGCACTTGCACTAAAGCATGAAGTACAGAACACATTTCATACAGATAAAGCCCACGCTATACTATCATTTCATCTTTACGACAAACGTCTATAAAAATTCTTTATCCAAACTAGTGCTCAAGTAATTTAACTGTATAAGGCTAGCGACAAAGCTCAATCCAAATATTTCCCAACTTTACTGCACAGGAAAAAAGGTATCTCTCAAACTGAATAGCAGTTTATAGTGCCGCTAATTCACCAATGCAATTTATGAGCAATATAAAGTAATGAATATTTATATACTGAAAATTATCTTAAGTATCTATGTGTAAAAGTATTCCTGTAGGACAATTAGGGAGCTCTGGTGCAGGAGTCCATAGGAAATTCAGCAGCTAACCCAAAGCCTGCGCCCCTCTAGCCATTACATTACCCAACTCCAGAAGAAAACTGGGGAATCTCCTCCTGTGTGATTTACTGTCTCAACAACCTGCTGAATGCTTATCTAAGAGTTGCTTCCAACCTGACAACCAAAAAATAGTAAGTATGTAAAAATACAGAAACACAGGAATAATATTTCAAAATGATAGCTATATCTTGCTAAGAAAAAAAAAAAAGGAGATTTAGAGTACTATGTCTTAAAAACTAATGCCACCTAAGTAGAAAACATACTAGTGACTATATTGTGTGTATGGTTTAAAGTATTGGCTACAACATAAAATAAAACTCTGATGACTCTAAAAAGAGAAAAATAGTGTAGCAACTGGATAAAGGAAAAAAAGTCAAAAGTAACACTTCTTGAAAATGGAAGTAAGGTTGTGGCACACATGGTCTTTGAAAAGAGGCAAGATTCCAAGACTGGAAATACTATGAGAGTAGGCATAATCAAGGTTCCTGATGGAAACCAGGAAAATAAATAATATTTACAGAGGAAAAGGAGCACTGCTTCCCTCCTTGAGGCATGAGTAGAACCTAATGGAAAATGCATTCACAGAGAAAAGGGGTGTTTGAGAAGGAAAAAACCAAAGTATCACCTAGAGAACAAGGAGGAGACCAGAAATCTACTGCCCTAGAGTCAGCTCCATCATGTTTCAAAATAGTAAATCTCTACCAAAAGAGACTGCTCATCTTCCCCCAACTCCAATGAACAGCTAGTGGATTTGTATCCCCAGCCTACTGTTTAGCTTCCCAAAATGTGACACACTAGTGGGAGTATTAGTGGGGGAGAGGAAAGAGGGAAGAAAATGTGCAATTGGAAAAAAAATAACACTTTGTTTAAAAAAAAGGTAACTGTTCAACATAAGACAAACAATCAATGTAATTCATCACATTAACAAAGCAAAGAACAAGAACCACATGATCCTATCAATTGATGCAGAAAAGGCCTTTGACAAAATTCAACACCCTTTCCTGATTTAAACACTCAACAAAATAGGATTAGAGGGGAATTTCTTCAACACAGTAAAAGGTATATACACAAACCCAGGAGCCAACATTGTTCTCAATGGAGCGAGATTAAAGGCATTCTCTTTGAGAAAAGAAACTAGGCAAGGATGCCCACTATCACCTCTCCTATTCAACTGTATATTGAAATCTTAGCAATAGCAATAAGAAAAGGAAATAAGAGGTATACAAATTGGCAAAGAGGAGATAAATTATCTCTCTATGCAGATAATATGATAGTATACTTAAAAAACCCTAAAGACTCAGTAAGAAAACTACTGGACATAGTTGACCAATTCAGCAAAGTGGCAGCATGCAAGATCAACATACAGAAATCAACCGGATTTCTCTACAGTGACAAAGAGAATACATAACTGGAGCTAAGAAAAACAATATCCTTTACAATAGCTAATCATAAGATTCAATATTTAGGAGTAAACCTAACCAGAAGCACAAAGGATCTATGCAAAGAAAATTTCAAAACATTATTACAAAAAAAAAAACAAAAGGAGACCTGGAGAAGTGGCAGAATATCCCTTGCTCATGGATAGGAAGACTCAATACTGTGAAAATGACAATACTACTAAAGGTACTTTACATGTTCAATGCAATCCCAATACATGTACCAATTCCATTCTTCAGTGAGATGGAAATGAAAATCTCCAATTTGATATGGAATGGAAAGAGGCCCAGAATAAGTAAAGCACTCCTTAAAAAGAAGAACAAGGAGTCCAGAATGAAGGCACAGAGGAGTAGATTTGGGGAGTGGGATTGCATAACAATGAAAGAGTTTTTCCTTTACTTTCCAAGTAGAAGAGTGAAGTGGGAGAGGGGGTCCCTAGACAAGGAGAAAAGTGCAACAATGAATGACTGGAAACCTTAAGTCTTTGTAAACTTTCATTAAAATTAATAAAAATTTTAAAAAAATTTAAAAAAAGAAGATAGACAAGGATATCCCTCTAAAGAAGCTTGCATTTAAATATGTAAGATAAAACAAAGAGCAATTAAATAAATAAGTAACAATTTATAGGTTAAAAAAAGTTAAGTGAGGGGGGGAAGGGAGGGAAAATAGGCAACAATGAGTGACTTTCAAGCCAAGTTTTCTGTAAACTTTTGTTAAAATTACGATAAAATAAAGTTGGATTGTATTTAAAAAAAAAGTGGTAATGTGATTTTGACATTGTATTCCATGGTATGGAGGAGAGTTGTGGTCCCCACAGTAATCCGAGGAGAGCAGAAACAATTTATCATGGTTCTTGGAAAGACACAAGACCAAGCCACCAAGTAAAAAAGGACTACAAAAAAGAAACGGAGCTAAGAATTGAAGTTCTAAATTGCACATTTACAGACTTAAATTAAAATGCTTTAAAGACTGAACAGGTCTCAACACAGCTCTTCTGTAAAGAAGTAATTTCATCTCCTGGACTAAAGAGGGGTAAACTCCTTTACAGAATGCTATGAAAACTGCTGGAAAGCGAAGCACTGAGTCAGAGATACATATAGAAAAGTGGCTTTGAGATGCAGAATTAAGAATATTAAGAAAGTAGGTATGCACACACTCTAAAACAAAACAAAAAACAAACTCAATGCTTGGATTTCTGATGGAAAAGTTTTTAGTACTTTCAATCTAACTACTTATTAAAATGAGGGCTGTTGATCATTAAAATATAACTATAATTAAACTGACAGCTTTAAAAACTCTTGTTTATGAATTTTTTTTAATTTGAGCTCACTCCAGAGATTAAAACTCAAATTCTCCTTATCAATAATTTTTATTACTTTTATATGCATGCTAACTTCATTTTAGATTAAATTCCTAATTTTTTAAAAAAAAATCTCTAAATTAAGATCACTCAGGCTAATAATTTATATTCTTTTTTACTCTAGCCAATATAATATCTCGTAGACTGCAAATAATCAATATCCAAAACGAAAGCACAAATTACCTAATGTGTTCATCCAACATGTTACAGTTAAGTCATATTTAACTTCTCACTGTGAATTAATAGAATCAAAATCTAAGCAGGCAATTCTAAAATTTTGAAGTAAATTTTATCAGAACCACAACTCTCCTCCATACCATGGAGTACAATGTGTTAAAAAAAAACAAAACAAAACAAAAACTTTATTTTATTGTCATTTTAACAAAAGTTTACAGAACATTTGGATTTTCAGTCATTCATTGTTGCACATTTCCCCTCCCTTCCCCTTCCTCAGTTAATTTTTTTTTTTAAAGGGTGTAATTTTTTCCCAGGTGCAAATTTTTTCCCTCCTTCCCCTCCTCACATTCCCATTATCTTTTTAAGTTCTGTTAAAACATCGTTGAGGGTGAAAGTACCACTATCATAATTTCTTCCTAACAAAAGTGAAAAGCAACTAAATGGGACATTAAGTAAATAATAATAACAAGAAGAATGTCAGCAGTTGATATTCTTGTGCATTATGCATGTGCTGCTCCAAGCACTATGTATACACTATTGCATACAATCCTCACACCAATCCTGTAGTGTGGGTACTATCATCATATCCATATTATACATTAGAAAAATGATGGTGGATTAAAAAATTAGAAATTTTTAAATTAGGAAAAAAAGGTGGATCAAGAGATTATTCAATTTACCTGGTGAAATTACTAAAATCATAGACTTAGAAATTACCAGCACACATCATAATAAGGGAATGACTACTCATCTTAGTCATTAAATGAAAGTCTGGTAGTCTTTGATATTCTGACTATGCATTAAGTACTTTCAACTAAGCTCAAGAGTGAACAAGAATGGGCAAGTCATTTCCCCAGGAGGTAATGACAACAGGTTCAAAAAGAGGGGTGATATTACAAAGTTATCATAGACTTAGATACACCATGAAACTGCTCTTTAATTTTCAAAGCGGCTCTAATACAAACTGGTAAGAGTAGAGGCATGTCTGTTTCTCACTGGAGAAAGTGCTTCAATTATTCTTCATCACAAGACTGACAAGAATACTAGGAATCTAGAAAAGTGAATCTATATACATCATCTTTGTTCACTTACTTGGTTATTTACTTCTCCTTCATCTTATGCAACCACAATCTATTAAACACCTACAGACTTTACATTGCTTATTAACTCTAGTCATCTAATTCCAATTAATTAAATATGAGCAATTGTTAATCAACTCCAAATTCCAGCTACAAAGCCAAATCGTTTAGGATTATCTAATCACCTTCTAAAGTGATTTAAATAAAATACAAGTAGGTTTAAGGGCATTTTAAACATTTAAACAAAAGTATGTTTAATATTATGGCTAACATTTGAGAAGAATGGGTATCCCAGAAAGCTTAACAGGGCTCATGCAAAAACCTCTACTAAGCCAAGAAGCAGTTATAAGGGAAGAGTGCATGGTTTAAAATCAGAAAAGATGTGCATCAGGGTTGTATCCTTTCTCCATACCTATTCAATCAGTACAGTGAACAAATCATTGGAGAATCTGGATTCTAAGGAAGAAGAATGTGGTTTCAGTATTGGAGAAAGACTCATCAACCTCTATTTTGACAAAACCCTGCTTGTACAAAGTGAAGAAGACTTGAAGCACTTACTGCAGAAGATCAAACACTTCAGTAGAGGTTATATCTCAACATCAATAAGACATTTCAATACTGGACCAATAGACAACATTATGATAGATGAGGAAAAATTTAAATTGTCAACAATTTCATCTTGTTCATATCCACAATCAACACGCATGGCAGCAGCAATAAAGAAATCAAAAGACATGTTGTATTGGGGAAATCTGCTGTCAAGGATCTCCCCAAAATGCTATAGAGCAAGATGTCATTTTAAAGACTAAGTAAAGTGTGCTTGATCCAGACCATGGTATGTATATTCCAGTGCTTCCTATGTATCTGAAAGTTGGACAATGAATAAGGATGACAGAAAAAGTACTGATGTATCTGAACTGTGGTGCTGGCAGAGAGTACTGAATCTCCCACAGAGTGCCAAAAGAACAAACAAAAAAAGACAGATGTCTTGAAGTGCAACCAGAGTGTTCCTTAGAAGCAACATGGTGAAACTTCATCTCTTTGGACATATTTTCAGGAAGAGTCAGTTCTTAATCAGAGACTCAGGCTGGGAAGGGTAAAGGGTCAGCAAAAGAGAGAAAGATCCTAAACAGGATGAAGTGCCACAGTAACTTCCACAATAGGCTTAAGCAGAAAAGAGATTCTGAGGATGGCACAAGATTGGGCGAGGTTCAGATCTGTTGTTCATAGAGTCACTCTGAATTACAGTCTACTGATGGAAGCTAACCACAGCATGTTTTACAACACAATGACAATTTAATCCATCTGCATTTTAAATGAAGGAACCACAATGTCAGCTAACAAGGAAGCATGAGTGTACACAGGGCAGGAGAGTGTAGGCTGAACTATTAGGGGGTCTCCGTGCTACTACCATCCTTCAGGAAGAGCAGGGTCAGTGAGAGATTGTGTTTATTCCAGTATGTACACAAATACATTCTTACGGGGCCATAAAATGAAAAACGCTGAAAAGCTGGTGTTTGGGCTACAATTCAAGCAGCAGAAGTTTGGGAAAGTTCCTCACCCTCTCCAAGACTGAATTTCTTCATGTATAAGACTGAGCTGATGCTAATATCTACCTCAGAACATAGTCAACTATGTGGAGTAAAACAGACACAGTAAGTGCTCACTAAATGTACACTTCTTGCTCACCACAACACTACCAACAGCACAATTCATAAAGAATGTCAAAATAATTATTGCCACAAGGTTGCTTCAATAAATGGCAATATAATATTAGAGAGTTCCGTCACCATCATTTGTACATCTATTCCGTTGATTACTTTTAATTGCTCCTAAAAATGAAACAAATATTGTAAGTTGTTTATATCTTAATTTCCTACAAAATAAGTATATGCTAAGGCCCAGTTGTCTCTTTTGTAAGTTTTTACGCTATCATTCTGTCTTGGGGAGCTCTGGTGGTGCAGTCCACAGGCAGTAGTGCAGTTAATGCAAAGGCAGTGCTTGTCTCTGGACAGTTTGAAGCCACTAGGCTCTGAGCAAAAGAGCTGCACAATCTCTTCCTGTGCCTTTTATAGCCTTGGAAATTCAAAGAAGGTCCAGCTATGACTAAGCTGGTTCTGACTTGATGACAATGGTTTTTTGGTTTTGTTTTTAAATGCACTTCTTACATTTCCGTTCCTTTAAAATAGGTATTCATAATCACCTCCCAAGAGACTTGTCAGCGTTATAGCGTCTAACCTAAGAATCATGCTCGTTTCTATCCACCTGTGTCTTTCTCTAAATTCCCACCCCTTTAGTGTCTGCCCTAGGTTCAAGAATTTAACATCTTTATCTCCTAAGTCATTTCCCTCCCCTTTATCCTAATCCCTCATTATAGTTCATTATCTATGAGAGAGTGGAGAGGAGCTGGGAAATTTAATGTCATTTCTTTGCTTGGAAACTGCCACCAAGCTATCAATTTAAAAAAAAAAAGTCATGCCACTATTCACAAAGGACAGATTATTTAGAGTCTGATTTGAAAAGACAAAACAAAAATTTTATAGCCTTTACCTTCAATCTAACTGGCATTATGTGTGGTTATTGTTCAAAATGGCTTCCCTATCTATTAACAAACTTTGTCATGTGGATGGGCAGGAATATGCAAACAGGGAATGTT
Organism: Elephantulus edwardii; assembly: GCF_000299155.1. Lineage (NCBI taxonomy): Eukaryota > Metazoa > Chordata > Mammalia > Macroscelidea > Macroscelididae > Elephantulus > Elephantulus edwardii. The sequence continues at coordinate 10,178,236 of NW_006399869.1, forward strand.
AGCCATCTACAAGAGGATTGGCTACCCTCTTCTATTCACAGGACTAGTAAATTGCCTCATTAAATTGAGCAGATTCAGCTGTGGGGGGGAGGGGGAATGACACAATGAACCTCACCACTAGAAAAGCAGTAGCAAGAAAATGCAACTTGTCCTACAGAACCAGGGATTCTTACACTATTCTACCCATGGGAGCAACCGTCAAGCAGTCACAGGGGAAAACCAGAGACCTGACATGAGACAGAGCAGACCTTGGGACTGCTAGGCCACTGAGCCAGAGCTAAGAGCCTTCTGCCTACATTTGTTGAAGGCTTAGGGGTTGAGGGGAAGAGCAAGGAGCAGAGAGCCATAATTGGCAGGACTAAGCTTTGCAATGGTGGCTAAAAGTCTGAGAAGCATGCAAGCACATCTCAGAAGCTCCTGGCTGTATTCTGCTACTAACCTGAATTTAGTCTTCTGACTTGCCCAATATGGTTCTGTGTGCTCTGTGAGTTAAAGCATCGGATTTGTAAGACTGGTGTTGAAATGAGTAGAGAGATTTGGGGGTTAGTGAACAAGTCTGACCTCATGAGAATTGGTTTTGGGGTGTTTTTCTTGGGGGGAATTGGTTTTGTTTTATGTTGCTTATGGGGACAGTTCTCTGTTGTGAAGCTGGTAAAGGTCAAATGTGGTCCCCATGCTGCCTCACTTTACACTAACCTACTACATGGCTGTTATCCAATTACTAATCTTCCTTCTTTTGTCCTCTGTTTCCATCCCTGGTAACCATCAAATAATGGTTCTTTCTAGTAGTATGTTTTTCCATGACATTTAAATCATAAGGCAGTTTGTATCTTTTTATGTTTGTCTCATTTCTCTCTCACCATATGTCCACCAGGTTCATCCATGTTATGTCATGTTTTTAAATTTCTCCATTTTTCTTTGATGTTGCAGAGTTTGTCTTGTGCATACCACAATTTGTTACTCGGTTTTCTACTGATGGGAACAAGGGTTGTTTCCAGTCCTTTATTATTATAAATAATGCTGTAAATAACATAGGTGTGGATATATCTGTTCGCACAGCTCTTTTACCTTAAAATAACTGTTTTTAGACAATAAAATTAAAAATCTTAATGACAGTAATGAAATTATTTTGTAAACTTTGATGATAATATCGTGGTTATGTTTTTTTAAGTGTTCCATGTTCTAAAAATGTCAAAATAATTGTTAACATATTGATGTAATGTCTGGGATTTACTTCAAAATTACCCATTTGTTATTGGAAGTAAGAGAAGAAACACAATTCACCAATCGAAAGTAAGTGAAGAAACACAATTCATCAACCGTGACTTGACAATATTGAATGATGCACATAAGGTGCCTGAGAGGTGTTCCCTTATACTGTCTCTAATTCTGTGCATGTTCGCAAGTTTACATGCTAACATGTTATTGAGGCAGAGAAAAAAACCTCATCACTTCCAGATGCCTGAATTATCAAGGAATAAAGAAGAACTAGTGGCATGACCTGTACAGAGCTGTGCTGCTAATCCAAGGTAGTGCTTTTCTGAAAATTTGAATCCACTAGCTGCTCTGTGATAGTAGGACAGCCAACCTCCTCCATGTAATCTGAAGCTTCTCTGAGTCAGTTTAGACTCCACACCAATGAGGATGAAAAATCAAGACAAAATTCTTTAACACAACATTCCACTAAATCCTTGATTTATCACCTTGACCTACACTTACATCACTGAAACTAACCTGGTTACATGTTAAAAAAAGCATCATGTCAGGTCCTTTCACCCCCAAGTTCCTGTTCACTGCATTCCTCCTCAGCAAGGCTTCTCTAACCAGTTCTTTCTGTTCAACTGCATCTGCACTAGTGTTTGCAAAATATAGAAACTCCAATACCTTGTCAGAAACTTATATTTCCTTCCTAGGGAAAAAAGGGCACCATGCAAGTTGTATAGCAAATAAAAGGTGCCCAACTTAGAGACAGCAGCAGACTACATGACTGTGGATGCATGCCCCACTCCACAGTCCTGGCAACAACTCAATCTCTCATACCAGTCTCCTGAAAGGGCTCTTCTACACCTCTCTAATCTCCCTTACAAGGCTACCACCCGCAATTTTTCTCATTCCAATTATTGTTCTGAAGCATTAACATTTTGGAAATTCTTGTCAGCTTTGACTTTGTTGTATCAGCCATGACTGAACTAGTTCAAACTCCCTGAAAACCCTACTGCTTAGACCACTGGGTACATTTCTGAGACATAGTCAAAGGGCTCTTGGGTTTCTTCTGTTCTTAGCTCAGACTCACATGTGCGCATGCACACGCGCGCGCGCGCGCACACACACACATATATATTTAGAGGTTTTTTTGATTGTTAGAGTTTATCAGTATTATAACTACCTCCTCAATGATCCCTGGAGGCAACAACAACAAAAATCCATGTTTGAATCAATTTTATTAAATATTCCCTTTAATAATTAAAAAAAGAGTCAATAGAATACTCACTTGTGGCAAACATTAACAAAATAGTATCTACTATATCATAAATTACATATTCCTAAATACATCAATGTTTACTTCCTATATATTTATCATATTCCCTAGAGAAAAAAAATGCTATATTTTGAAGAACATGTTGTACATCTTGCAATGAAAATCACTATCACCTAAAGAAGAAACTATGACCAAAGAGATACAGGAAGTTTATAGTATGTACAAACCAAATCACTCTCACAAGTGAGAGCTTAGATATTGATGCAGTAATCCAGATACGAGGACATTACAGTAAAGGGCTGTAAACCTTAAGAGTAGAGGACTGTAAATTTTTACTTTATGGCAGCAAACAGTTGAAATGGTTCACTTTTCTAAAGCAAAAATAAGTTCAGCCTAACTAAGCAAGCTATTATTAACAGTGCTTTAAAACCTTATGAAATAATTTGTTTCAGAGTTATAGATTATATAAAGATAAGGGAAACACTTACTAGTACAAGACTTCATTTGCTTCATGTCTTTCATATCTCACAGTTTCACACATTAATCTGCAACAGAAATAAAAAATTCAGTATTTACTGTTAAAGAGTGTATACTAGTTTAAAATTTTACATAAGCTTTGTAGCCTGGAATGTCAAGATTACTTTAATTGGCTTGTATTAGTTTTAAGATGTTTTTCATTGCATATGTTGACAAAAATCAAAATTTTTAAAAAACTAAATTTGATAAATACTAATAAAAAAAATATTTAGATGTCACCTTCACCATATTTACTTTATGAGAACTGTGTATATTTCCTACTTTGTAAATTATATGTGGGTAAATTAATCTCAACAAAGAATTAAAAGGAACCTACAACTAATACAAGAAACTTTATTAATTTTAAAAGTGATAACGTCATTCCTAGTCCAACATTAATGTTGTTGAACTGTATGGAATTTCAGACACATGGAGGCTTTTATTAACTCAGCATATTTATGACTAATGACTAAACGAAGCCTTTACAAGTTTCTATATATGTTATTTCAGCTGATTCATCCCTGAGGAAAAAATTAGGGAAAGCATGAATAAATACGTAAATTTCAACATTACCTCAAGAACCATTATCTTTGGAAAGATTAATCCTAAATAAAAGTTTCCAAAGTCAAATGCAAAGCAAAAAATAATACTATCTTCATATGAACAAACCAGTAAACAAAAGATTAACTGTAAAAAGTATTTAAGAGAGCCTCTATTTCACTTTCACCTGTGAAATACAGAATCAAATTCAGAGCTTTGCTTTATTCCTGCTTGTAAATCCTGTAAAACCAAATATTCCTGTTTCATATTCTAACTCAAAAATACTCTCTTCCAACTACCACCATTCTACTTTAGTGACTCTTATTCTCTGAATCGGATATATAAATCTTAGAATAGTCCAACTGAGTGTGTTCAATCCAAAAGGTAATGTTAGAGTGTATAAAAGCAGTAAGCATGCCATTTCCTTTAATAGGCTGAAATGAATAAACTCTTCAGAGTAATTTAATCACATTTTGGGGTATAAAATTAAACCAAAACCAGTAGACATCAGGGTGATTGTGACTCCTGATGACCCATCTGTGTAAAGTGGAACTGGGGCTGGTCTTTCAGAAGCAGACCACCACGAGGCCTGTCATTTCAAACATCTCTGGATGAACTTGAACGTCAACTGGTCCATTAGCAGCCGAGCTTTGTTTCCTGTTGTTGTTGTTGTTGTTGTTGTTATTATGTGTGTCGTTTGCGACTCACAGCGACCCTATGTACAACAGCCCTAAACCCTGCTCTATCCTGTGCCAATCTCATTGCCCCCGACACATCCATCCCGAGTACCCCAGTCACTGAATCAATCCACCTCATAGAGGGTCTTCCCCTCCTGCACTGTCCCTCCACCCTACCAAGCATGATGTCCCTCTCCAAAGACCGGTCTCTCCTTACAACATGTCCAAAGTATGTCAGACGAAGCCCCAGAATCCTTGCCTCCAAGGAGCAGCCTGATTTAACCCTCTCTAGGATGAATCTGTTTGTTTTCTTGGGAGTGCATGGTACATTCAATACTCTTCTCCAGCACCACAGCTGAAATGCATCCTTGTCCACCCTACCCTCTATGTCTAACTTGGTCCTTGGGCTCCCTATCAAAGAAATCCTTCCATTCCTGTGAGCTTTATCCCTTCAACCATATCACCTTACGTATTTCTCTCTCCACTGAAAATACTTCCACCAACATAAACAGTTTAGTAGCACTCCTAGTGGAGAATGGGGCACCTCTCTGGACCTCATATTACCTCCCAGCCATTAGTGATCGTATTTTGCTTTTCCTTTTAGAGTTCTTTATATACTCTTATCATCTTGTAACTTTCCCATTTCTTAAACTCCAGAGAAAAGATTCTAACATTTATCGTGTTCTCTATGGTATCTGTCCTAATAGTCCTGCTTACACAATCGTCTGATCATCCCTTTTCTTCACAGCAGTATCTTCTCCAGGCTTTCCCAAACTCGGGCACCTGGTTTTCTTTTTAACTAATTGTTTCATTCCTTTACCTGATCTGTAAATAGAAATCATCTCCAGGAGTCTCTCTTCAGCACTCCTCCCCCTGGTGCCCACAATAATCTTACCTAGTCAGTGGTGTTAATAGACATTTAAAAAGATGCCTCTCAAGTTAATCCAATTCTTATCTCTCACAAAACAATACCCACAGCTATGTTTTTGTTGACTGCCTTCAAGTGGAGCACAACTCATAGTAACCCAATTAACAAAAGGCCTGAAACCTCTGTACGACTAGCAACATTTATCAAAGGTGATAAGAGTTTCTGTTTCCGGAGGCACGTTGTTTAGGAAGTGGATGCCACTCCTGCTTCCAAACCTGTTGTAGTATGTTACTGTTTTTATGTGTCACCTACGATATATAGTGACCCTATGTACAGCAGCTCTGAACCCTTCCCTGTCCTGAGCCAGTCTCACTAATTCTGACACACCAACCCCCATCGCCCCAGTTACCATATCAATCCATCTCATCCCGGGTCTCCCTTTCCTGTGCTGTCAGTCCACCCTTCTGCACATGATGTCCTTCTCCAAGGACAAATCTCTCCTGGCCACATGCCCAAAGTAAGTGAAGCAGAGCTTCAAAACCCTAGCCTCTAAGGAGAGACTTGGTTTCACCCTAAGAAAGACCTATTTGTTTTCTTGGCAGTCCATGTTAGGTACAAGACTCTTCTCCAGCACCACAACTCAAAGGCACTGATTCTTATTCTGTCATCCTTAGTCTTTGTCCAGCTCTCTGATGCATAACAAGTAACTGGGAAGACCATGGCCTGGATTATGCCCATAGCTATCCCATACTTTAAAATGTCCAAATCAGAACCCAGATTCCTACCCCAAAAACCTGTTCTCCCAAAACTCTGTACCAAATAGTTTAGGCCAGAAGCATTTTGATTTTTTCCTTCATGTTCCATCTCTTTGTGATTATCTGACTCCAAAATGGATTCTTCATAACTGGCCAAGCTCAGCATCCTTAAGTTACTAGGTGCCCTCCTGATCTTCTCATTAACCAACCCCAGGGCCACAATACTAGATTTTCTATTTCTATCACCCATACTCCAGATACCTACTAGAGGCCTTCCCAAATAGTAAATCATGTTATACTTCTGTCTCTAATCTCTACTACATTTAGGAGGGGGAGGAAAAAAAAATCTAAACACTCTGTCCTTCTTTCTTCCAAAGTCATGTACAATGTGACCCTTCTTTCCTCTGTGTCAGATCTGTACTAGAATTTATCTGATGCTCCCCAGATCTTAACCTAGTTGCATCCTTTTAACTTCAAAGTTCATGACTACTCATGCTCAACACACAAACACTTGAATAAAATATTGATCTGTTTCTTTTCTGTCTCACTGACCAGACCCAGACTTGGTGCCACAATTGATCCATTTACATAAGCCCAGTCATCCTCACCAGGAACATAATAAGCTGCATGATGGCAGGAGGGCAGTCGGCTGCACTTCTTTTTTTTTTTTTTTAATTTTTATTTTATTAATTTTAATGAACATATACAGAGATTCTGGATTTCCATTCATTCATTGTTGCACTATTTTCTCTACCTCCCCCCCAGTTCGTTCCTCTTTTTTTTCCCCTTGAAAGTCTGTTTTAATTGTCCCATCGCCCCAGTGTTTGTCAAAACCAGTTCTGATTAATCTCCTTTGTCAGTGTATCCTTTGCCATTCCTTATCACTCCTTCCTGAGAGAGATTTCACCCTGATTCATAAGGAAAAGGGGACGGCGTATTCTCTTAGCTACTTCCTGCTGAAAAGGGACAGTGTGCTGCACTTCTGTACCCACACTGCTGGTATCAACGTGGAGAATATGGCAGGGATACAATGAATGTATGGTTACTGAAGAAATAAATTTAATCACTGTCATTAGATTTTATCATGAAAAAACCTTTAAAAATCCACACCACCGTTTTTCTTTAAATACTACTAGGAAAAACCAAAGTTACTTTCTGAATTCCTAAAAAGAGTATAACTAACTCTAAATTACGTCTTAATGATCAAAAGTCATCTACATTTATACTTGCTCAGTAACAGACATATAGTTGGGCAAGCTTCTGATCCCAATATTAAACTGTCCTGCTCTACTCCTATTAATATAATACTATCCCTTAATAAGTGTGCTACTATCCACATTACCCCAGTCACAATCTATCTCATCCAAGGTCTTCCTCTCCTGCACTATCCCTCCACCTTTCCAAGAATGATGTCCCTCTCCAAGGATTGGTCTCTCCTGGCAACATGCCCAAAGTATGTCAGAGAGAACTTCAAAATCTTTGCCTCCAAGGAGCAGCAAAGCCTGGTTTCACCCTCTCCAGGACAAATTTGCTTGTTCTCTTAGCAGTCTATGGTATGTTCAATATTATTCTCCAGAATCACTCTCTGCTGGTAAAAGTTTTCCTATCTTAAGTATGTAGTTTAATTTATTTCCTGAAGTTAAACAGTTTGTTGTTATATGCTGTTGAGTCGCTTGCAGCTTACAGCGTCCCTGTATACAATAGCTCTGAACCCTGTTCTATTCAGCTTGCTTGGTTCCACAATCAACACTTTTGGTACCAACAGCCAGGAAATCAAAATATTTTGCAGAGAGTGTCTCATCTTACAGCACTATGGTGGTGGTGGTGTTAGATGTCATCAATTCGAGTAAGACTCATAGCAACCCTATGAACAACAAAGCTGAACCCTGCGCTATTCTGTGCCACCCTCATCTTTTTGACACACTTGAGTGCTCTGGTGCTGTCACTGTATCTATCCACTCCCTCTTCTTCACTGATCCTCTGTCTTTCCAAGCATGATGATGTCCCTTTCCAAGGAACAGCTTCGCCTAGCAACATGTCTAAAGTCTGAAAGACAAAGTTTGGTCATCTTTGCTTTCAAGGAGCACTCTGGCTACACTTTCTCTAAGACATATCTGTTTGTTCTTTTGGCAGCCCATGGGATATTCAATACTTTTCTCTACTATTGACATTTATTTTACTTACTCAGTATGGCTTTACTGGGGTCACAATTGTGTCACAATAATGCAGAATTGAAGCTGTCAAAATAGAATTGTCTTACTAGCCAATACACTCAGGGCCTCTGGTGGTCTAGCATTGAGGAGTTGTGCTGCCAACTCAAAGGCACATGATTCAAATCCAGCTGCTCGACAGGAAAAAGATGAGCAATCTCCTCCTATGTGATTTACTGCCTCTGAAAACCCACTTCCATAAAGATGTACAGACTTTAAAAAGCCTTTGGGGAAGTTCTACTCTGTCCTATAGAGTCTAAGTTTATATCAACTAATCAACAGTGAATGGTATCCAACACAAAAGAAAAAGAAAAATCCTACTTGTGTCCTGTCTTATCTCTCCTCGCAATCAGGAAAGCTGAACTGCTATTATTCAATTTTTTTTTCTAAATTTCAAGGATAATAACATACCTAAGTGATTTTTTCCCTCTGAAATAGTAAAATTATAAACCAGTTATCCCAAGTCACTGAGTTTATCAGTATTTCCTTTTTTGTAAATCATGTAAGTCTCCTGACTCTATTCTAAAAGAAGATGAGTGAGTTAACATCAAGGGGTTTTATGGGGGCAGGGTAGGGGTGGTTGCCTCACATAAACAAATGCATTTTCAACACAAACAGAATAACATAAACAGCCTAAAGACTGGTCCCTTAATTTATGTGAGGCAATTTGAAAGACAGCTGCCTGGGCAACTGATTTGAAGAGATCTATATTTGTTCCCATTCTCAAGAAGAGTGATGGAACAGAATTGTGGAAATTCTTCTCCTAAGTGGTACAGCACTGCTCTGTCCTTTTTCTGTATTGAGGTAATTTTGGATTGCTATGATATCAAACAGTGTGCCATTAATGCCATAATAGTTACATATAGTTGACAATGTTTGGTAGAGCTCATTGATTAAGACAGAGTTGGAAGCATGAGTGGCATCCACTTCCTAAATATGTCTGTGGAAACTCTATGAACTTAGCGAAAGGACAATAGTTCTTTTGTTTATAGGGTTGGTACTAGGTGGCACTTAACAACAGCATATAACACCAAAGTCCTTGTCTCCATTTTGGAGTTGGATAAAGCGGCTGGAGTCTGTAAGATGGTGCTCTTGTTTTGGTTGAGGATCTGTGTGGATTTTTTGGTTGTTTTTATTTAAGCCTCTTGTTGAGTCAACAACACCTCCTGAGAGGCCCTTATATTTAAAAGTTGGGCCTGAGGGATTATTTTAATCCCATGTTACTGTATTTTGGAGGAACATTCTCTAAGTCATACAGCACTCTGGTCAATTCGGTTTGATGAGGTAATCTGGGTTTGCTGTGACACTGAATTTTGTGCCATTTGTGTCTCAAATGCTATAATGGAACAACTGTGCCATAGTTGGGCCAAACACCATAATGGCTACTCATCGTGGCAGTGTTTGGTGGAGCTCTCAGATTGATTCAAGATTGTTTTAAATTCGGAAGCAGGAATGGTGTCCACTTCCTAAACCGCATGCCTCTGGAAACTGTATGAACTCAGAGAAATGACAATAGTTATAGAAAGGCTTCAGGTCATTTGTTCATAGGGTCGCTATGAGTCATACTCAACTCGAAGGCATTAAACAACAACATTATTAATATCACACACACGCTAAATGCTACTGCAGTTCATTCAGAAACAGCTGGAACAGTACATAGACAAAGAACTGCCAGATTAAGATGGATTTAGAAGAGATTGTGGCACCTGGGATATCACTGCTGATGTCAGATGGATATTGGCTGAAAGCAAAGAATACTAGAACAATGTCTATTTGTGCTTTATTGACTATGCAAAGTCTTTGAGTGGATCATAACAAGTACAGCTAACACTGAGAAGAATGGGAACTGTTCATGCAACAATTATATCTAGACTAAGATGCTATTATGTGAGCAGAACAAGGCAACACTACATGGTTTAAAATTAAGAAGTGTGTGTTGTAAGGTTGTATTCTCTTCTCCATATCGATTCAATCTTTATGCTGATGAAATTTTTAGAAGCTAAACTCTATGAAGAAGAATATGGCATTAGATCTGAGGAAGACTCATCAATAACCTACATTACGCAGATGACATAACACTGCTTGCTAAAACTGAGTAAGATTTAAAGTACTTGTTGCAGAAGATCAAAAAATACATTCTTCAACACAGATTGCATCTCAACATGAAGAAAACAAAAATTCTCACCACTGGACCTACAGACAACATCGTAAGAGGTAGAAAAAAAAAAAGACTGAAACTATCAATGGTTTTTTTCTTACTTGGATCCACAATTAACAGCCTTGGTTCCAGCAGTCAGGAGATCAGGAGACATACATATGTACAAGAAAACTCTGCAGTAAAGGACTACTCCAAATTATTGAGGAGGAATGTCAGTTTGAGAACTAAGGTACAGTTGACTCAGGCTATGGTGTTTTCAGTGACTTGCTAGGTTGTTGAGAGCTGGACAATGAATAAAAATGACAGAAGAAGAACCGATGTCTCTGAGTCGTGATGTCAGAAAACAAACAAACAGGTATGTCCTTAAGAAGGTGCAGTCAGAGTGCTCCTTTAAGACAACGATGATAAAATTTTCATCTCAGATACTGTGAATGTTTTGCTAGAAAAGGTGATTCTTTGGAGAGGGACAACATGCTTGCAAAGGTGGAAGGTCAGTGAAAGAGAGGTAGACCTTCACTTAGATGGACTGACACAGTGATTACAGCAATGGGCTCAAGTATGTTAGAGATTGTGAGGATAGAGGCTTCAGATCTGTTGTGCATACAGTTGCTATGGGTTGTACTCAACTCAATGGCACTAAGTAACAACAACAATGAAGGCCCCATTTCAAGTTAATACCAATGGAGACTGTAAACTGTTTGCAAATAGACTTTCTAAGGTATAAACAGACTGCGACATATGTATTAATTATTTCTAATCAAAATATTACTTTAGGAATAACAAAGAGTTGGCTGCTGGCTATACAGGAATTACATTAAATAAAATATAACCAAGTACTATAGAAATCCATTACATAATCAGTATTTCTAAATATTATCACCATAGATAGTTTTTAAATATATCATGGGAATGTGATGCTTGTATTAAGGACTGTATTCATTATCTGAGGATTAAATATAGCATGGGTACTATCACTCTCTTCAAGAAATCTCTCATCAAAAAAGTTACCTGTAATATACATAAAATAAGATGTTGTTGTTATGTGCTATCAAGTCACTTGCGAATCATAGTGACCCTATGTACAACAGCTCCATATCCTGCTCTATCCTCTGCCAGTATTATTGTCTCTGATACACCTACCCCATTACCCTGGTCACTAAATCAATCCATCTCATCGAGGGTCTTCCTCTCTTGTGCTGTCCCTCTATCCTCCCAAGCATGATATTCCTCTGCAAGGACCAGTCTCTTCTTGCAACATGCCCAAAGTACATCAGACAAAGCTTCAGAATCCTTGCCTGGACTCACCTTCTCTAGGACAAACCTATTCATTCTCCTAGCAGTCCATAGTGTATCCAGCACTCTTTTCCAACACCACAGCTCAAAGGCATCAATTCTCCTTCTATCATCCCTAGTCACTGTCTAGCTTTCTGATGCATAAAGTAATTACATAAACCACGGCCTGAATCAGGTGCACCATAGTCTCCAGACTGACACCGTTGCTCTTCAGTACTTTGGAGAGGTGTCTGACATGAGACTTTCTCAATGCAATTTGTCTTTTAAGTTTCTGGCTGCTGGTACCATGAGTATTAATTATGGAGTCTGGCAAACTGAAGCTGTTAACAATCTCAATCTCTGTATCGCCAAACATGATGCTGCCAATTGGCCCAGTGGTGAGAAACTTTGTTTTCTTGACATTGCGCTTCAATTCATATTTATGGCTGCATCTTTGACCCTCTGCAGCAAGTGTTTCAGGTCCTCCTCAGTTTAAGCAAGCAGGATTGTGTCATTTGCATAACACAGATTGTTGATGAGTCTACCTCCAACCCTGATGCCACATTTCTCTTCAAACAACCTAGCCTCCCACATAACCTGTTCTGAATATAGATTGAAAGGGTATGAAGATAGGACACATCCCTCGTGTACACCCTTCCCAATTTTAAACCATGCAGTGTTGCCTTGCTCTGTTCTGATGACTGCCTCTTGGTCTAAAGTATACGTTTCGCATAAGCACTATCAAGTGTTCTGGGATGTCTATTCATCCCAGAGTTAGCCATGGTTTGTTGTGATACACACAGTCAAATGCTTCTGCATAGTCAATGAAAAAAAAACAAGATAGTCATTCCTCTTGTACTCTCTGCTTTCAGACAAGATCCATAAGATACACTTTTTAAAATACTACTCTTGCTTTCATTAAAGCCACCTTCAAAAATCCCAATGGTTTAGCTCTTTCTAATAAAACTCTACTAAATTTTTAAACATTTAACCTGCCATCTACTATAAGTGATTTTCATTAAAAATTTAATTTTAGAAGTACTCAATCCTCTTGGCACTTGTTTCAATTAACAACTAAATATAAAACTGACATGCCCACAAATTAATTAGCATTTAAAGAGGAAAGGGAAAATAAGTAGAAAAATTTACTCTTTTCATAATTAACAATTCTTGACATTTGAACAGATTAAAATTGGAGGAAGCAAGCCTTTTTAAACAAAGCCTTACCATTTTGCTTTTGTCGTTATTGTATACTATCAAGTCCAAACCAACTCACAGCTAACCCTCCAGAAGGTTTTCAGCAGCAGTAAATCACATAGGATGAAACCGCCCATCCTGCTCCTGAAGAGCAGCTGGTGGATTCCAACCGTGTGCCTTTCATTTAGCAGTGCAACACCTTACCACTAAATCAACAGAGCACCCTAATTATGTTCTAGATTTTTTTTCCTATGTACTCCATGCTTACAAAGTCCTTCATTCTTCTGTTTCAGTTGAGATAACATTCACTGCATGACATAAAATTTTTTTGGGGGGGGGATGTTTTATTTTTTAAATATAAAACCTAAATGCAAATCAAATCCACAGCCCTAAGTTGATTTGACTTCTATATCAGTGACTCTCTATTAGGTTCCTAATGCCATAAATCTCTATCGCCTCAGAGAGGCTCTTGGGCTCAAACTACCAACCTTTATGTTATCAGCCCAAAATGTCTAATATAAAACTAGATAACCATAAATAAAGTGTGTAATTGCATCATAAAAATCATCACATTTCTAGATGAACAGATCACACTTAAAAAAATCTGTGTTATAAACTACGAAAAGACAGTCTGCTTATCACAGTATACCCCACACAAATAAACAGAACATGTGAAAGTAATAATTTTCCTTCAATAAGTAAACATTCTAGCTTCTAATGTGTTCAAATAATGTGTAATAAGAGTTTGATTTTTCAGAAGAGCAAATAATACTACTTTTGCTATCTGCTTCCATTAAGATTGCTATCTGCAGCCATTAAAAACGATGGCCAGCTGGAGTAGTTCTACTATGAAAACATGTACTTCTTAACTATAATAAACGATCATGTAACATTTTAGTAATTTATTATTAGAGCAATCTTAAAATGACATACCGAAGTTGATGCTCCCTCAAGTTTGATAAGGCTTCCATACCATGTAAATAGGAATACACTATTTCCAGATCCTGTTTGAAAAAAAAAAGTTATTAGACATGAATGAAAAGTATTAAACCTATTTGAAACTTGTTTACAAGCAAAATTAAGTTACAGATAGTTCAGCAGACATTTTCTTAGACAATGAAAATAAATTAGCTCAAATTTACTAAAATCTATTCCTCATAAAGTTTTTTTACCATCTAATTCCTACCTATTACATAAAATTTTAAAGTACAGATAATTGATGGTATAAATAAAAAGATGCTGTTATAAGAAAATTTATGTTATTTCATGACAGCACTTACAAAATGAATGAATTTTTTTCCTAGTTTCTTATCAAATGACTTTTTTACACATGGAAAAGTGAACATGTACTTAATTTTTAAAAACTAATTCTAGTCTATCTGGTAAGCTATCAGAAAAACTAGTATTTTACAACTCCAATGAATGTTCCTGAGTTTGTGATACCAAGAATACAAATAGGCATATATACATATATATCTCTCCTTCACCAGGGAACCAAGAGGCGACATCATGATTGAGAAAAGATGAAGCTGTCAAAGATTTTATTCAACCCGGATCCATAATCAACACCTATGGTAGCAGCAGTGAAGAAATCAGAAGATAATGTGCTACACTGGGGAAATCTGCTATCAAAGACCTCTCCAAAATGATAATACTCTTTCATGTGTTAGCACTTGATGATGCTAAAATGATGTCAATTTGAAAACTAAGGTATGCCTGGTCTTTTCTATCATGTGCTGTGCATCCAAGAATAAGATGAAAGAATTGATGCCATTGAATTATGGTGAGTGAAAAGGAGTTGTGCTGCCAACCTAAAGGTAAGTGGTTAAAATCTACCAGCTGTTAAATAGGAGAAAGATGGGCAATCTTCTCCTATTCAATTATACTGCCTCTGGAGTTTCGGGTAACTACAGGTTAGCTATAGTTACAGCAAAAGCAACAGCAAGCACCAAAAGAACAAACCAATCTAAGTTGAAGGAAGCGCAACCAGAATGCTCCTTAGAGACAAGGATGGTAAAACTTCATCTCACTTACTTTGGGCATATTTTGAGGAGGAACCAGTCCTTGGAGACAAGTATCATGCTGGAAAAGGCAGAGAGTCAGCAAAAGAGTGGAAAACTCTCAATGAAATAGACTGACACAGGGACTACCAGAGTGGAATGGAGCATGATAGACATCCTGAAGATGGTACAGGATAGGGCAAGGTTGGGTCTGTTGGGTCACTATAAGTTGAAGTCAACTTGATGGCACCAAATGATGACACTGAGATATAGTTCGCATAATATAAAATGTATTTTTTTTTCAACAAATTAGTGGTTTGTATTATATAGTCACCATCATTGTTTAATTTCAGAACACCACAAATCGGCCCCATACCCAAAAGCATTATTGCTTATTCTCCCTTCTCTCAGGTGCCTCCAAACCACTTAATCTACTTTCTGTACTTAAAGATTTGCCTATTTCATGTAAAAAAAAAAAAAATAAAAAAAAATAAAAAAAAAAAAAAAAACACCTATAATGTCTTTTGTGACTGGTTTATTCCAGTTAGGATCAATTTTTCAAGATTCAGCCATGATACAAAACGCATCGACATTTCATCCTTTTTAATTCATTTCCACCCAAATTTGGCAACCCCACATGTCAACAGAAAGGTTAGTCCACAAAGTTTTCAATGGCTGCTTTTTCAGAACTAGAGTCCAGGGTCCTACTTCTGAGGAACCTTGTGGAGAACTCGAATTGCTGAATGTGTTAACTGTTTCTACCACTAAGTAACTCCTAATTCCTTACTGTGAAATAAAGTGTCATATAAAATAATACACACACACACACACACACACACACACACACACACACTATACAACTAGTGGTGTTTTTAGGTGCTGTCGAATCAAACACAACTCACAGCAACCCTATAAGCAAGAGATCTAAAACCTGTCCTATCCTGTGGCATCATCATCTCTTGCATACTTGGGTTCACTGCTGCAGTCACTGTGTCAATCTATCTCGCTGGGGTTCTTGCTTTCTCTCGCTGACTCACTTTTCCAGCCATGATGTCCCTTTCCAAGGAACAGCCCCTCCTTACAAACAACATGGCCAAAAATATGTGAAATGAAGCATCACCATCTATCTGACTTTGTCCAAGACATATCTGTTTGTTCTTGTGGCACTTCATGAGATACTCAGTAATCTTTTCCAACATGAAAACTTAGTTAGTGGGCAGATAAAGGAACAGCAAATATTCAATGAGAATGTGAAAAGATGAAGTAACAATAGGCATAGAACATCAGAAATTAATTACATAAAATACAACGTATAGACTAGATAGATCACAATGTACATGAACAAAATGCAAAGTAAATGAAAAATTGCATAAAACACAAATGTACATGCATGAAATACAATGCATATGAATAACTGCATGCAAGCCAATACAAATATGAAAAAAAGACACTTGGTTTAATTGGTCTATGTCATGAGAAGTTTATAAACAAGGGAATTAGAAACTACAATTAAACCGTAATACTGTCTAGCTTGAACTAGATGACAAATAGAATCTAACTACTTAATATTTGGGGGGGGGGTTAGTTAACAGAAAACAAAACAAAACAAAAAACAGATGTCTAAGTAGCAATGTTTCAATTGGAGCCCAATCTCCGTAGAATTTTGATGCAGAAAAAGTGTAGAAGCTACAAAAAAGAAAAGGCGCTGGGCAATCTTTGATCACGAGACTTGAGAAATGAAAAACTATTGATGAGATGAAAAACTAAATGAAGGAAATATGTGGTTAAACTTTTTCTAAATCAAGAGCTCATGGACAAATAACAGGCTTATGAAGAGTTGGTGATTACAAGCACGGTTCAATAGCACTGAATACCAAAAATAGAAGATTCTCTTCTTCCTTCAGGGCAACGTACAATGGCGAAACAGTTTGAAATAGATGTCTTATCAATGTTCCTAACGATATCAACTTTTTCTCATTTTCTCTCTTTGATATTCAATGGCCTCACCTTATCCCCAAGCCCTAGAATAGGGCGACTGTGCCCAAGACAGCAATGTGAATGCAGTTGTGGCTGTAAACCATCAGCAGCAGTATTTGAAACTACCAGAAAAACTGTCAGTCATAATGTGCATTTCCTTTGCCCAAACAAATCTGTGGTTTGAGATTTCAGGCAAAACATCCATAAAAAATGAAATACACCAGATGGGAAACGAAGTGATCTGAAGGCCTAAGAAGCCACGGCAAACAATCCAGATGTCTCTTCCTTATCTCTAGCCCCTAAATGCCTCTTACCATTTCTTCCTCAACTCTCACAAAGGTTTCAAGCTTTATATCCTCCTTTTAGTGACCAGCCTTTATGAAATGTTCTACAGTCTGGTATGGAATTATTTTTATCTAGCAAAGTGGAAAACAAAAGTAAGAGAGTAGAAAGGATGAGACAATCAGGAAATCCTTTTCCTCAAGACAACCTTGAAATTTAAAAATATGGAAATTTGCTGCAACTACAGCCTTCATTATGGATTACATCTTAACATCATGAAGACAAAAATTCTAACCACTGGTCTGACAGGCAACATCATGATAGAAGAAAAAAGACTGACATTTCTTCATCTTACTTGGATCCACAATCAATACCCTGCGTACCAGCAATTAAGGAATCAAAGGATGTACTGCACTGGGAAAGCAGGCTGTCAAGGAACTCCCCAAAGTACTAAGGAGCAATGATGTCAGAATAAAGACTAAAGTGCACCTGTCATTTGCTATGCATCTCAGAGTTGGATAATGAAAAAAGATAACTAAAGCTGAGCCAATGCTTTTGAGTAGTGGTGATGGAGAAAAGTACTGAATATATGATGGACTATCCAAAAACAAATAGGTATAACTTGGAGAGAGTGCAGTAAGAGTGCTCCTTTGAGGCAAGGATGGTGAAGCACTGACATATATTTTGGGCATGTTTTTAGAGAGGCCATTCCTTGGAAAAAGACAGCATGTTTGAAAGGGTAGAGGGACAGTGAATGAGAGGAAGACCTTCAATGAGATGGACTGATACTGTAATTGCAGCAATAGGCCCAAGTATGTCAGAGATGATGATGATAGCACACAACAGGAAATGGTTGAGATCCATTGTTTACAAGGTCCTATGAGTCAAAGCTGACTTGATGGCACCTAGGAACAAGTCACTGTGGGAGCTCTGGTGATGAGTCCATAGACAGTGGTACTAAAATCCAAAAGTCATATCACATACTAACAAAATATGCTGAAGATTATCCAGAAATTACTGGAACAGTACATTAACAGAAAATTATCAGAAATACAGGCTGGGCTGAGAAGAGGCCATGGCACTAGGAACAGTATAGTAAACATCAGGTGAGCCTAAAAGCACAGAGTATCAGAAGAATGTCAATCCGTATTTTACTGGCGGTGCAAAGGCATTTGACTGTGTGTGGATCACAACAAATTGCAGCTAGCCTTGAGAAGAAAGGGAATCCCAGAACATCTGGTTGTGTTCATGCAAAATCTGTATTTGGACCAGGATGCAGATGTCACAATAAAGCAAGGAAACACTGTATGGTTCAAAATCAGGAAAGGAGAGAGTAAGGAATGCATCTTGTCTCCATACTTTTAAATCTCTATGTGATACAGCTCATTCAGAAGTTGATATTTATGAGGAGGAATGTGGCATCAGAATTGGAGGAAGACTCATCAACAACTTGTGTTATACATATGACACAGCCTTGCTTGCTGAAACTGAGGAGGACCTGAAACATCTGCTGTAGAAGGCCAAGGACTGCAGTCTCCAATGTGGATTGAAATTCAACATCAAGAAAATAAATATTCTCGCCACTGGGCAAACTGGCAGCACCATAATAGATGGCAAATTGGCAGCACCATAATAGATGGAGAAGGCACTGAGATTGTTAACAATTTCAGCTTGTTCAAGTCCATAATCAACACTCTTGGAACCAGCAGACAATATCAAAAGACAAATTGGATTAGGAAAGTTGGCTGTCAGGAACCTCTCCAGCGTCCTTAAGTGCACAGATGTCTGTGTAGAGACTAAGATGTGGCTGATCCAGGCCATGGTCTTCATACTTACTAGCTGATGGATTCACAACACCTGAGAAGGAATACTTCTCAGCAAAATGGACAATAAATTAGGATGACAGAAGAACTGATGCCTTGAGTTGTGGTGCTGGAAAATAGTATTGAACATACCAGACTGTCAAGAGATCAAACAGGTCTGTCCTGGAAAGGATGAAACCAAGTAGCTCTTCTGGAGGCAAGCATTTTGAAGCTCCATCTCACATACTTTGGGCAAGTTGCCAGGAGGGACCAGTCCTTGGAAAAGGACATTAAGCTTGGAAGGGTGGAGGGACAATGAAAGAGAGGAAAATCCTGGATGAGATGGATTGACACAGTGACTGAGATAATAAGAGCAGGTGTCCAGGAGACAGTGAGATAGGCTCAAGGTGGGACAGGATTCAGGGCTACTGTACATAGGGTGGATATCAGTCGCAGGTGACTCAACAGCACAAAACAATAAGAATACATAAACAAGAGAGCTATGCACACAGTAAAATGGCATTACTATAAACTTGGAAAAAAGCTAGAGCATTTAATTACCAAGTATATCAATTTGCATTTCAGTCAACTGAGAAATTTATCTTCCCCAACCACAAGCGCCTCCATGTAATGATTGTGATTTTAAAACACCCTTAAATGTACAAATTATTTTCCCCTAAAACTCTAAAAGCACTGAATATAAACAGGAATACCTTTTCAACCAGGAAGTAGCATTTTTTTAGAACAATAAAGGCTTTCTCCTCCTAACCCTAGAAAGGATATCCTTCTTTTAAAAAAGTTGCTATTTTAAAACAGACTAAAATTACAAAACCACTCTAGCACAGAAGAAAAAGGATACTATTTTCCTATGTAAGTTTTCCATTAAAAAGGACATCCTTATTTTTATACCAAATATAAACCATGCATACAAACTCAAGAATCCAAGAGGCACTTCAGGAGAACAAATGTTCACAGAAAGCCTCGTGCTCAGTGTGAAAGCCTAGCATCTGCCTGAAGGAAAGGAGACAGCTAGGGCAACCCTGAATCCTTGACTCTCTGTCCAATTCACTTTAGAGAAACATTCAGAACAAAGGAGTCTCACAGCAAATTCATTTCATTTGTTTGCCAGCATCAGTAGTTAATGACTTAACAGTAATTTTTTTACAAATATTCTTTAGAAAACCAAGAAAGTATAGCTTTTCTGCAACCTCCTTTCCTAACTGATGACTCACACTTGTGTACACACTCAGTCGGGTAAACAGGTGCAGGGATGGGAAGATGTCAACTATCTGTCATTGCATTATGTGGAAAACGTTTCCTTCCTTAAAATGTGTTTATTTTATGTTGCTGTTAGGTGTCAAGTCAAGTAAGACTCATAGTGGGCCTAGGAGCAAAAGATCGGAACCCTGTGCTTCCTGTACCGTCTTTATGATCTCAGATATACTTGAGCCCACTGCTGCAGTCACTGTGTCAATCGACCTGGTCAAGGGTCTTCCTCTCTTTCCCTGTCCCTAAACCTTTCCATGGATGATGTTCCTCTCCAAGGAACAGCATCTCCTAGCAACATGCCCCAAAGCACATTAGACAAAGCTTTATCATCTTTACCTCTAAGGAGCACTCTAGCTGCACCTTCTCCAAGACATCTACTTGTTCTTTTGAAAGTCTACAGACCATTCAGTACTCTTCCCCAACATACACTTCAAAGCCGTCAATTCTTCTTTCACAGAAAATCATTTATTTCAACTGTTCAAAAGTAAGTTGATTCTTTTTATTTTTTTTTTTAAGTTGATTCCTTTTAAAAGGCTGGTGGCCTAGAGGCAAGAAGCTGTGCTGCAATCAGCTGAAGGCCAACAGCTGCTCCACTGGAGAAGGATGGGCAGTCTCCTTCCATGCAATTAACTGTCTCTGAAAACCCACACGAGGGTCAACTATGGGTCGGTTCCGACTCTATGGTACATAACAACAACAACATCTCAATCATCAACCTCAGTTTCTGAGGTTGGTATTGTGCTACTAAAGCCGCAGGATGATGTGAAACGGGAACTGGAAGGTAGAGCAGCCAAGCTCAGTAGCAGGAGTCACAGCACTGGGACTGTAATCCTGCCAGCTTAGGCCTCCTGTGGATCCATTAGGGATTGCAAACACACACACAGAAAAAGATAATTTATCTTTCTTGGAAACAGAGCCTTACAATGAATGAAGAGTTATATCCTGAATTCTGTTAACAAGGAAGTGAAAAGCTTTACTTGTAAGATCTCAAGTATTTCTATACTAAAACACAGAAAACAATTATCTTGAGAAGCAGAGAGTAATAAAGAAAAAAGTATGGCCTTTGAAATCAGGTACAAAAAGGTTCCAATACTGGTTCCCATTACTCCTCGGGTGTGTTAGTAAGACTGAATTAAAAACAAGGTGAATAATATCTACTTGCCTGTGTGGCCAAAGTCATATGTATTTCATATCACATTGAAAGAGCATATACTCCAAAGGGGTGGCTTTTTTTTTTTTTTTAACCTATGAGATCTGACTGCATAGTGATACTGAATATAAAAATGAAGACTACTTCTGAAATACTTCCATATGTTCAATGTTTTATTAAATAATGGATTTTTAATGTGAATGGCTATTGGGCAGTCAGAAGTTCAATGGCTTATTTATAAAAGTCAACTCAATGTTGTCAAGTATAACCTGCCTTGGGTTGTCAGCCTAACACCTTACCCACTAAGTCAGCAGCCCTCCCGAAAATATATAGAAAGGCCCTTGCCGAAACTGAAGAGGACCTGAGGCATTTGCTGCAGAGGGTCAAGGAATGCAGCCTTCAATATGGATTAAGTTCAACATCAGTAAAACAAAGATTCTCACACTGGGCCAATTGGCAGTATCATGATAGATGGTGAAGAGACTGAGATTGTTCACATCTTCCGTTTACTTGGTTCCACAATCAACAGTCTTGGTAAATCAAAACAGCCAGAAAATCAAAAGATGAACTGCACTGGGAAAATCTGTTGTCGGGGAGCTCTCCAAAGTTCTGAAGAGCAATAATGTTAGTCTAGAGACTGAGGTGTATCTGATCCAGGCCATGTCTTCACAATTACTTACCATACATCAGAAAGCTGGACAATGACTAAAGATGATAGAATTGATGCCTTTGAGTTGTAGTGCTGGAGAAGAGAACTGAACATACCATGGACTGCCAAGAGAACTAACAAGTCTGTCGTGGAGAGAGTGAAACCAAGCTGCTCCTTGGACACAAGGGTTTTGAGACTCTGTCTCACAGACTTTTGGCATGCAGCCAGGAGGGACCAGTTTTGGGAGACAGATACCATATGATTGGAAGGGTTCAGGGACAGACAGCACAAGAGAGGAAGACTCAGGATAAGATGGATTGAAACAATGACTGGGGTAATAATGAGGGTAGTTGTGTCAGGGACAATGAGGTTGGCTCAAGATAGAGCAGGGTTCAGAGCTCTTGTATAGGGTCACTATGAGTCACAAGTTGTCAGCGTATTTGACTGTACTATGTGTCACAAGTGACTTGAAAGTACTTAACAACAAAAACAACACAGCGTCTATTTTATAAATAGATATAAATATTTTAAAGGGAAGTATCTGTTAGTATATCTGTAATATACTTTTCAAAGGATACAGGTTTGAAATCTCAAGGAAGAGGAAATGAAAAAACTCAATAATAAAAAGTCATTTAATTTTTCCTCGAAGAAGGGACCTAGGAACATATTTGAGACTGGTAGCAAAGTGCAACAAAATACCAAATAGTCTTTAATATAAATTTATCTTCTATAACTCAAAACTATTTTCTAATTCTTAACCAATATAAAAGTCTTTTTGGAAAATACTTCTGTATGTATTCTATTAATAGGAATTAAAAATCTCAACTTTAAAAATGTGCTTAAAATAATTATATTTTTATATTTTCAATAAGAAGTTTCTCACAAATTCAGTTATAGTGAATTAATTGAAACTACCCTTTTAGATCTAATTCATTTCACTAGCACTCTTACATATTTTTAAATCTGTAGAATTGTTTTTTGGGTTTCTTTTTTTAGTATATCAGTACTTTCAATGTTGCACACAGCCAAGCAGACAGTTCTGGATGCCCGGTGGCCTCCAAGTGTGATGCCAGCACCGCTCTACAGCAAACCCAGCTTGTACACCACCATCAAGTAGGGCCTGCCTATGACTTTGCTTTGGGAAGGATCATTAAGAATATCTTCAAATCCAATGGTCTCATCATTCCTCCTCAAAATATCAAGTGAGAGGTTTGAACTTTGAAGAAAAAGGAGACACTGAGCCTGCTGCACGGCCTTGAACTCCATGTGCAGACCTGGCTGTTCCTCAGGGTGGAAAAGTTCATTTTATCTTTGTGGAGCTGGAAATTTTCTTCTGGTAACTCAAGAGGATGACTGAGCAAAAGTTCATTTTTCACACAAGAAAAATCTCTCCAAAGAAGATCATGGTTTTCAAAAGGGCCACTGGCTGATAGTTCAGTTACTGAGATGCTATTTTTAGCTACGATCCAAGTCCTCTGACATTAATCTTGAGCCACTTTCGGTACAGCCGTTCAGCTCCGCTGCCATCAGACGGCCTCAGTGTTCACTTCCGTTTGAATCTGTAGATCATTTTTTAAGCCAATATGCTGTGTGTATTTTCCTCTCTGAGGGGTGCAGTGATTCTCCTTCTGAACATCCTAAAGATCACCAAGATCCTATCTATAGCCCATCATAAGAACGGTGAGGACCAGCTAGCACTCTCTTCTGCTGTCATGGAGTCATGATGAGTCCAAGCCAACTAAAAGCAGCTCACGGAACTAATAACAGACAATTTTAAATAATGTCTAGAGAAAGCCAGTTTAAGTAATTCACAGAAGAACTGATCAGCAGCACAAGATCATGTGTAATTCTGCAGAAATGTGCCTTTTTGTCAATATATCCCAGGTATCTCCCCTAATTCTATACTGTATGTCTTTCCACTAGAGTCACAAATCACATTAAAGGTCATGATGCATGCAAGTGAGCTGATAGCTTTGCCTCAAAACTCCCCAGGGGACCCTACATCACTATTGTTATTTAAGGGTGTCAGGGTAACAAAGTGTATTACAGCCCAAGTATATATTGGTCACTGCTGCTTCCACAGCTTCAAGCAAGCTTCAGAATAAAGGCAAAATACCAACTGTCTCTTGTGCCCTTTCCATACGATGCCTCCTGCCGTCTTTAGGACCAGCCTAAGATCAAGTGAAGAACACACTCCTTCCTCCTGGCAGGCTCAGGTGGAAAGCACTTCTCCAACCCCTTATCTGTTATTAGCAACACTTTCTTTATGGATCACTTAAAAGTCACTTAAAGTCATCAGGATCACTTTACCACTCATTTGTCCACTCATTGTATGTCCTCTGGTCACTTTATGTTCAAGTTCCAAATCTTGCATCTCCGTACTAGAGAACAAGTACCCTCAACTCTGCTTTATATTATGGATATACTGAATGCAACAAGAAAGGCAACATAACTTCAGGCTAGCTGCGGGTGGTATACATTACCTGAAAATGATTAATTATACAAAACAATTAAAGAAAAAAGGCCAGATACGTATTTTCAGAATGGTAGAAAGGAAGCGTGTACTTGTCTAAACTTAGACATGTCCACATATGGCCACTAGATGGCAGAGTGAGCCAACCAAGAGTCCTTGTTAACTGCCATGGCTGATTCAGACTCAGGGTGACCTCATCAGAGAACTGCTCCATAAGGTTCTCGAGTCTGTGGCTTTTTTGGCTGTGTACCAGTTCTGACCCAAAAGTACGTAACACACACACATCCATGCAAGCACATGCACAAACAGACATGCCATCCTCCATATTAGCCTTCTAAGGTGCCTCTGGGTAGATACATTCAGCTGCTAGTTTTGCAATATATTTTCGCTACGTATAAGAAGAGATTAAAGTCTGTAAAACACTCCTTAACACGTTGCCGCACACTTTTTAAATTGATGACCATGATTAGAAACACATTTGCCGTCATTTGTGGCAACTGGTTAAGATCATCTCAGAGAATATGACAATGACTCACTCTTCAGAAAGAAAAGAGAAGGGAAGGAAGGCAAGAAAAGGGAAGGCAGGGAAGCAGGGAGGGGTAAAGGGAAGGAGGGAAGGAGGGGGGGAGGGAGGGAGGGAGGGAAGGAATGAAGAAAGGGAGGGAGGATGTTGAGATTAAGTCCATCAGCATCCCTATTATAACTGCTTAACTGTTATCATTTCCAGAGGGGAAGAATCGTTGGGGGATGAAGATGTTTAATACCCAGAGACAAGACCAGTTCCAGTCCACTCAAGAAACATGTCAGACAAAAGGTGATTTACTCTTTAAAACTCAGTCACTACAAAACTTCACTCTGACACTTGAGGGACATCACTGAGTCAATGAGAGCACAACTCATGGTTTTCTAGTACTTAAATCTTACTTTTAACTAGCACCTCAATTTCACACCACCAGGCCAATTTAAACGAAAATGTCATGGTTTAGGTGCCACTACATTTACTCATACTCCAAAATTACATTTTCATATAGTTAGGGGGAAATATAAAGGGGGGGGGAATCATAGGAAAAGTGTATGGCTTTCAGCAAAATTCTGATATATGTTCTTAAATTAGTATTTCAACCTCTAAATTATAAGAAGACATAATATTATTTCTATTCAAACTCAATTCCCAGTCAGGGAAAACCTGCTAAATTATATTACCAGTCAACTAAATAAATACATAGGCTGAATAGAGGTTGGGTTTTTTGTTTTCAGTCTCACATTCTTAAACATCTTTACAAAACACATGTAATAAAAAGGTTTTTAAGTAAATGGCATAGATTTCAAGCTATTTCCTATTTGTCTACAAATTCCTTGGGCGTTTTCCACTGAGAAGGATATGTTTTACAGCCTTTTCCTAAAAGAAAGGTAAGTTGGCTTTGGTTTTGTTGTTGACAGCACTAAAAAATAGGTTCACACAAAGACAATGGGGACAGCACAGGATCAGACACTGTCTCGTTTTGTTGTACACAGACAAAAAAGGGGGGGGTCACCATGAGTCAGCATGGATTCCACTGCATCTAACAACCACCTTCAGAGAAGACTAATTATGAAGTAAATATCTCTTTCATTAACCTCAAGTGACAAAGTAAAAATTTTCATGACAATAAAAATTCCTTGTTCCAATGATTCTGGTACTCTTAAGTCCTTATCAGCAGGGATAAGCCAAGAGCTAGAAGAAAGGCAATGTTTCAGGCAAGGTAAGATGAAGACAGTAGAAAAGTATTTTCATAAATTCTAATGGATAGATGAAATGTCACAAAGCAACTTCAGTTTCAATGCTGACTGGGAGGTAAAAAACTACAAGTGAAGAAACAAAGCTGAAGTCTGAAAGCCGTTTTTAAGATTATGAGATAATGGCATGAGTGCTCTGGTGGCCTAGCAGATAAGGAGTTGTGCTACCAATCCAGAAGTATGCTGTTCAAATACACCAGCTGATTTGATGAACAAAGATGAGCAACTTCCTCCTGTGTGAAAACCCACTGGCGGACCAACCATTAGTCAGCTCCAACTTAAAGACAATGAGTTAATGAGTGAGGGAGATGAGCAGTGAGCATTGTCTAGCAACATGCCATGTTCCTAGAGAAAATAAAACCTAAACAAATTATCATCGAAAAGATTAACATTTTCTCATGTTGTTGATAGAGGCTGTTGAGTACAATGCAGAGACCCTATGAACAAGAGATCTGAACCCTGGCCTATCTTGTGTCATCCTCATAATTTCTGATCTAGCCGAGCCCATTGCTGCAGTCATTCTGTCAATCCTTTCTTTTGCTGACCTTCAACCTTTCTAAGCATGATGTCCCACTCCAAGGAATAGCCCAAAGCATGTAAGACAAAGTTTCATCATCCTTGCCTCTAAGAAGCACTCGGGCTGCACTCTTCCCAAAGGCATATCTGCTCTTCTGGCAATATGGGATATATTGATTGTTCTTCTCTAATACCAAAAGTCAAAGGCATCAATTCCTCTTCTGCCATTCTTATTCACTGTCCAGCTCTCAGCAGCACAGGAAGTGATTAAAAGCCCCATGGCCTGAATCAAGTGCATCTTAGTCTCTAAATTGACATGAATGAACCTCAGTCATTTAGAAAGGTCCATGACAGAATTTCCCAGTGCAGTAAGTCTCCAGTGTCCTGACTGCTGGCACCCAGAATGTTGACTGTGGAACCAATAAGAAGAAATCATTGAAGGAGCTCTGGTGGCCTAGTGGCAAGAAGCTGCACTGCAATCCCAGAGGTATGAGGTTCGAATCCACCAGATGCTTTGCTGGAGAAGAAGGGGCATATCTCCTGTGCCAGTCAGATCTTATTTGATGGTGCACACACACACATAATGAAATAAAATTAAATAAATTCTTAAAAAAAATTTTTAAAAAAAAAAGAAATCATTGACTATTTTCATCTTTTCTCCATCTATCATGTTGCTGTTTATAGGCCAGTGGAAAAGATTTTAGTCTTCTTGGTGTGTAGAAATGCAAACCATATTGAATGCTGTAGGTTTTTGTAATAATCTGCAGCAAGTATTTCAGGTCCTCCTCACTTTCCGCACGGTTGTTATCTGCGTAACACAGGTTGTCTGTTGACTAGAGTCTTACTCCAATCTTGATGCCACATTCTTTCCAATCCTGATGCCACATTCTTCTTAAGAAAAATCGACAACTGAGTTGAAAACAAAAACTCATCCGTGCACAAATAAGAAAAATATCAAGTGTCTAAATCAGTCTACAATTCCTGTTTTTCTAACAGTCAGTATAAGCATTTCCCCTTTCAAACAATGTATTCACCACCCAGCCCTCAGGCTTCCCAGAATTCAAAATCTCTTAAGCAGCAAGATTAAAATGAACCTAAGTTTTATTAAGTTCACTAGAGGGGTTTCACTCACGGGTTGGAATCAACTAAATGGCAATAAGAACATCATCATTTTAATTATGTTTTGCAAATCACAAAATCTGCAGACCAAATTTTCACAGGTGTAGATTATTAACAACCTAGAAAAATTAATTGGAAAAAATTAATCTTCTACTGGTTTTTGTTTTCCATCATTAATTTCCTTGGTAGCGTGTTGATCCCATTTCACATCGAGGTCACCATATGTGGCACTTCCCTGACCTGTAAGAAAGTGTCAGGTGATGAAATGAACTACTCAAGACTTTCCTTAGATGAGAGGTAAGAGAAGAAGTCATGGTTGAGTGTCCTCCTGACCTGTACAGCCTCACAGCTTTTACTGAGAAGTTTCTCATTATATAAGCAACAAAGTATGTTAACTGGACTCTAAGATGCTTTTCACTGCTTCTTTTCTTAATTGCTGACCTTTTCTGTTTTCCATAATCCTATCTTTATTAGATGGCAACCTCAGCAGGAGAATCTAGATTTTGCCCATCCCAGGACAGTGTTTGATTTGTTTAACCCAGGCAGCTCCGCCTTGGTCAGTTTAACCCCTACAATAATGAACGTCTACATTTTAAAGTTAACATCTGATTAAGTATAAGTTTCAAAATGTGAATCAATTTTGTATATGTACACACACACACACACACTCTCCAACATAATGATTCCAAGAATATTTTCAATGTCAACTGAAAAACTAAAACACAACCAAACATATTCCCCTTCCCTTCAATGCTTTTCTAATAACACATTTTAACTAAAATGGTATGCTTTAACTAAAATGGTATGGCAACTCTTGGGTCAAATCTGTGGAAACTTGGCTGGAGTGAGAGTGAGTAGAGGTTAAGTCCCATCATACTTAGGAATCCCAATCTCCGCAACAGTCAAATCAACAATCAAATCAAATCTACAAATCAACCCGAGAAGTCATATTAACGCTAACCTAATTCAGAAATTCAATGCAAATTTAAATGTCAAAGTCACTACCACTGATTTTGTTACAATTCATAGTGACCCTATGCTTTGTTTCCAAGCCTGAAAATTGAAATGGAAGAGGATTGTCCATCTTTTCACTGGTAGATTTGACTCACTTGAGACGTGTAGGTTTTAGGGTATCAACACAACTAACTATGGATTAAGCTACCAGAATTTTCCTAAAGTTCAATTAGCAGTACTTATTTTCACACACTCATTGGTTACATTTTAATATGCAGAGTTTAGACAGTCCTAATATCCAGGCCAAGGTCTTCACAATTACTTGCTATGCCTCAGAAAGCCGGACAACAATGAAGGATGATAGAAGAATCATCAATGCCTTTGAGTTGTGGTGCTGGAGAATAGTATTGAATACACCACTGACGGCTAAGAGAACAAATAAGTCCACCCTCAAGGGGATGAAACCAGATTGCTCCTTGGAGGCAAGGATTTTGAAATTCCATCTGACATACTTTGGGCATGTTATGAGGAGGGACCAGTCCTTGGAGAATGACACCATGCTTGGAAGGGAGGAGAGATAGGCCAAGAGAGGAAAACTCTGGATAAGAAGGATTGACTCAGTGACTGGGGTAATGAGGGTAGGTGTGTCACAATGAAATTGTCTCGAGATATATAGAACAGGTTTCAGAGCTGTTTTTCACAGGGTCACTATGAGTCACAGTCAACTTAATGGCACATAACAACAATACAATACAAGCACCTTCCAGTAACAGTACAGGCAAAGGTAGCTCTGATGGTATGTTGCTGTTGTTGTTGTTGGTGGTGGTGGTGGGGTGTGTGTGTGTGTGTGTGTGTGTGTGTGTGTGTTGTCAAGTTGAAACCGATCCAAAGCTAATCCTCCAGCAGATTTTCAAAGGCAGTTTAATTACACAGGAGAAGACTTCTCATCCTTCTCCCACAGAGCAGCTGGTGGATTTGAATGCAAGCTTTCCAGATTGCAGCACAGCTCCTTACCACTAGGCCACCAGAACTCCCTGATGGCAGAGTCCCTAGGAAACTGTGTTGCTAACCCAAAAGCCACACCTCTCTGGTGGTTCCAATGCAATCAGAGGCTGGGAATTTAAATCTACCCAAAGGTATCTCAGAAGACAGATCAGGCAATCTACTTTTGCAGAAACCAGTGGTTAAAAACTTTGTGGACCAGTTCTGCTCCGACACACAGAAGTTAGGATGAGTTGAAACTAGCCCATTAGCAACTGCTTTAATTCTGTTTATGTCTGCTGCTGCCGTGTTGGGGTTTATTTTCAAGTTAATTGTGTGGAGAACTTGTTCTTTTAATAAAAGAAAACTAGGTTGTTGACAACACAAGTGCTAGGAGTCTCAGAGAAAAAGAAGTGATCTATGGAAGCAAGTTGAAAATCTTTGCTGCCATTTTCTAGGACAAAAGATAAAAATAATTTGAAATCTGTTTCTTCCATCTTGAATACTTTATTAAAAAGCCACCAATAGTATTACTTATTCCCAAACGTTATTTCTCAAGAGGACAAGAGAAGCAAATGAGTCTATTCCACACATGTAATTACTATCTTCCTCCTCTGTTAATCAGAAAATGGCTAACACACTAAAAAAGAAAAATATTCTAGTCCATTCAGAATTGGTCTCCTTCAGATCAGCTGTTAAAAAGTGAGGAAGTCAACCAAGAATACTGTACCCAGCAAAATTATCCATCAAATATGAAGGACAGATCAAGATATTCCCAGAAAAGCAAAACCTAAGAGAGTTTGTAAAAACAAGACCATCACTGCAGGAGAAACTCAGAGATGTCCTTCTTACACATATACCACAGAAAGCTCCATGGTCTAAAGTAACTAGC
>NW_006399869.1:10212832-10242390 GCF_000299155.1 Elephantulus edwardii
GACAAAGGAGATTAATCAGAACTGACTTTGACAAGCACTGTGGCAATTGGACAATTAAAACAGACATTGGGATGGCGGGGAAGAAGAACAAACTGTGGAGGAGGATAGAGAGAATGGTGCCGCAATGAAGGAATGAAAACCCAAAATCCCTGTAAATGTTCATTAATACTAATAAAATTTAATAATAATAAAAGAAAAGAAAAACACCTTTAAACCTTTACATCAGAACTAGACAATGAGCACACTGCCTTTATAGCTATTTCTTCTCATTTAATTTCTAGAAGAAATGTATTTTGAATCTCCTCTGCTTTCTTTTGGGGTAAAAGCTGTGTCTTAATTATCTCTCTAACCCTCCTAATCACTAAAATAGTGCTTTGTACATAAACAACCCAACCCACGGCCATTGAATTTACTCTGACTCAGTGAACTTCCATCTGTTTTCTGATACTTGAAATCTTGATGACAGGACACTGATCACCTTTATCCTAAAGACTACCTGGTGGTTCAAACTGCTGATCTTTTCATTAGCAGCACAACATGTAATGCACTATGCCACTCCGCTGTATTTAGGGAGAAAAAAAGGATGCTGGCTAGATCAACAAGCAGTTGATTTAATAATAATTTAAAAAAAAAAAAAGTGAGGAAGGAGGAAAGAGGTGCCACCAAGCCCGACTGGAACATACGCATTTGGGAAAGATAACACTTCTAGCAGAAAGGGTAACATTTTTTTAGACTTTGGAGAATAGGGACCTTAAAAACAGAGAATATTGGTTTTAAATGTTTTTTTTTCTATAACTGGCCGACTACAAAGAACAGCAAATCTAACATAATTTTTTAATTATCCTTCCTTTCAAACACTATCTTTAACTCTCCTTTGAAACTATTTGCCCTTACTGATAACACTTTCATCTCCACATTTGCAGAGAACACATCATGCAGATAGCTTAAATTCATACATGAGTAAACTGATGTATGGTATTGGCTACACCCATGCTCTGAAAGAGCTATCTGTCATAACGCATCTACCCTGACACCTCTACCACCACAACCCCAACCAAAGCCTTGGTATAATTACCACAGCTTCTCCAGAAATCAGAAGGAAGAATCCTTAATGTGGGAAAGAGATCGTCCCATGAAATAAATTCTGTGGAGAAGCCATTTCAACCAGGAAAGATGAGAAAAGGGAGGAAGATGGGGCCAACTTCTACAGCTCTTAAAATTATTACTTAGTAACTTAAAAAGCAAGCTTTATAAACAGTGGTAGTTTACATAAGTCTATCACCACTGTGCTGGAGAACTAGAAGATCCACATAAGAGGGGAAAAAAGGAAGCTGTGAAAGCTTTTCCTGATAAAGGACAAATATAAAAGCTGGTACATGAGTCTCATGGGAAAATAGTAATGATGTGTACCAATGTGCAAAAAACAAGGGCCATGTGATAAGATTCTTGATAATATGAGTGTGCTCAATTTAAAGAGGTCTCCTTAATTTGGGACCATATCTTTTTTTTGTTATGAAATTATAGTAGCCCTAGTCAGAAGAAGGACTGATGTACTTAGTAAAACAGCTGTTAAGATTATCTACTTACCCTGATTTCTGAATGGTAGTCAGGGAGGGCAGTGGTCTTGCTAGATCAAGCCAGAACTCAGGACATGGTCCTGGGGACTCTGATCCTTGACCAAGAGCATTCCTACTGAAGTAGTGTAAGGGTGACCTCCAAGTTCTTTCTCTTGATTCTTATTCTCTAGCTCAAAATTCTCCAAAGGAAAGCATTCTATGTGTTTTTAACCCTCTCAACACCGGGGCATTTCTTTTACACTAACATTTAAAAATGTTTAATAGTTCTGTTGAAATTCTGAATCTTCAAAAAAAAATGGACTTAGAAAAATTTCAATAATATTAAAGGCATTTCATATTGCCTTCAAGTCAATTCCATCTCATGGAAAACCGCCATCAGGATTCTGAGGCTGTAAATCTCTATGGAAACAGTCTCATCTTTCTCCAGGAGAGTAGCTAGTGGATGTGAATTGACAACCTTTCAGTTAGCAATGAATACACTATACCAAATGGCCCTTAGTCACAAACAATGAGCTATTATAATTACGGTGGTGGAGACGATGATGTAGGATCGTTGTTGATGTGTGCCATCAAGTTGAAATCAACTCACATCAACTCATAGCTCACCCTCCATCGAGTTTTTAGAGGCAGTAAAATGAGTGGACTGTTCATCCTTCTACAGAGCAGCTAGGGGATTTGAACCACGTGCCTTTGTTTTTAATAGTATCTTAGTTAACATTTAACAAAGTGAATGGGATAGTACATTGGCATATAACAGGTCCTATTCTGTGTACTGATTACCATTAATTTCTTTTTTTTTTAATGATAGTCATGGAAACATAAGGGGAAAGCTCATCACATAAAGTAAAACAGACAGCAGTAAGTCTCCGGCAACTGTTAAAATGTGGCAGGCTGCAATGAGCAACAACATGCTTAGGATAGCATTTTAGTTCTTCTTATTTGCTTACTGAGATATTTTCTGATCTTCAAGTAAAATTCTTAAATATGTAGAGAAGTTTTAAATACAATTTCTGCTTTTCTTGATGCAAACAGTGATTTCTATTTAGTCTTAAATTTCAACAGAACATTGGCAACAGGGAGACAAAATTCTGTTCAGGCATCATCCCTTCCTGTATTCAGTTACAGTGCACTAGTCCAATTCAATTTATTAAATACTTGTTCTGCACAAGGATGTGTCCTCTTGGAAATACAACACAACTATGGAGCTCAAAGATTATAGAGTCTCTTAGGAAAAAGATACAATATCCTGACAAATAGCTATAATCCAAGACAGAAATTCAGATATGAATTGTAGGTGTCAGAAGTTTCGTTTCCTCATTCCCAAATTCAATTCTGATTCTTCATCACACCTGCCAGTCAATATAAAAATTTCTAAATCACAACACGTCTTATCTTGTAGTCCTTTACCATGAAGCTAATAAGAAAATTAATGTCAAGCAAACTAATAGCAAGAAAAAATAATAATTCTCAAGTTTATAATTAATAGTTATAGACTTAATAAAAATCTATAGCCACATTCTTTCCCTTGGTAAGTCATCACTGCTGTTGTTGTTGTTGTTGTTGTTGTTGTTGTTGTTATGAGTCATCAACCACAACACACAGAGATTCTATAAACAACAGACCTGAACCCTGTGCTTTCCTGTGTCATCCTCCTCATCTTTAACAGGCTTGAGTCCATTGTGGCTCTGTGTCCATCCATCTCATTGGGGTCTTCTCTTTTGCTGACCCTCCACCTTTCCAAGCATAACATCTCTCTCCAAGGAATAGCCAGCCTCTCCTAGCAACATGCCCAAACTATGAGAGACGAAACTTTGTCATCTTTCCCTCCAAGGAGCACTCTGGAGGCAATTCTTCCAAGACATATATGTTTGTTCTTTTGGCAGTACACAGGATGTTCAGTACTCTTCTCCAACACAACTTGAAGACATCAATCACTTTTCTATTATCTTTATTCACTGTCCAGCTTTCAGATGAGTAGCAAGTGATAAAAAAAGACCATGGCCTGAATGAGGCACAATTTAGTCTTAAAGACTGATATCACTGCTCTTCAGTATTACGGAGAGACCCACTACCCAAAAAGAAATGTAATTTGATCTAATATGATACACTGGATCCTTTTATTATTTGAGATATTGAGTCATTTCCAAAACATAAATTTATTGAGGTACTTTAAATTTATTACAGCTCAGTAATAACACAAAGTGATCATCTGCCAAAAAGTACTAGGAAATTTGCATGCCTCTGAGTATAAAACTCAACTTAGCGAAACCACCAGCTGTGCCAAACACATGTGGGGCCTGGCCCTTCACTATCCTGCCTCCAGTCTGCCTCCAAAGCCAACCGCCAATTACGCTTCAAACTAGGGAAAGGGGGAAAAAAGAAAATGAAAGGCAGAAGACAGAACTGTTTCCTCTCCAGCCCCCTAACCATTCATTCATTCATTCATTCACTTATTCTGTTATTCATAGTTATGTTGTAGCCATTAAATTCATGCCTAAGCAAAAGTGTGCCTGTAAAAAAAAATCTGTAGGCAGAACCTTTTTAATATTATCTTTACTGGTAATTATTAATTCTCTCTGGGGTGATCTGGCTTTTGAGAATGCTCAACATTCACCCAGAATTAAGCCTGGAGAATACTGGTTGTTTAAACACACTAGTCTTGAAAACAACATGCAATTATATGAACTAAGAGGTAACTTCCCTGAGGGACTGACAAATAATTTGATCATAATGTCAAGATATAGTCTAAAAATGTTTTGAGCAATGAATGGCACCATTTGTTATGCCTGGCAGCATAACAAATTGTAAGGATAATGTTCATTTAAATACAGGATTCCTCATCTAATTTTAAATTTAATCTCATTATAGTTGATCTTCATTTTCAGCTGAAAATATTTTTTAAAAAATGTAATCTAAGACTATATGATTTTGGAACTATATCTGCTACATTAGACTATCTGTGTCTTTGAAGGTTTTAATAATTGCTTAACCATAGCACATAAATAAATGTAAAAGTTTGCATTTTTGTTTCAAATGACAAGAAATACCACACACAATTTAAGTGATCACATGTAACTTTGGCAATCCCTTGTTTCATTATGCCAATGAGAATTCTACCAAATATACAGAGATTGTCCAAGGAGACCAATTATCTTTTAAGCAGAAGTACAAAGATAGAAAATGGAGGAGGGGGGGAAATCTGGCCAATAAACACCTCACAACATCAAAAATTCAAGTATATTCTGTCTTTAGTATTAATACCCTGAACAAAAGTAAAATTCTTAACTAAAAAGGGGAGGCAGAGACCCAGAACAAAGACTTGCCTTATAAGGCATCTTTGTATGTGTGTTTCTTTTCAAACTAGTAAATCATTCAAGCATACAGAACTGCACATAAAAGTAATAGTATCCCCTGATTTTTAAACTATTAACAATATGACAACTTTGTCATTCCCAATCTTTGCTGACACATACAAGGTTTCTTACCTTGAAAAACTTTCATTTAACTTTCCTTAATTCTTCCAACTACAGCCCTGTTTTCTGCCAAGGTTACAGAATGAGAGGTGCATCTCTTGTTTTCATGTTCTCAACTATCTAGTTATTGTGTAATCTTTTGGAATTTGATCTTTCCTCCTAAATTTACTGAAACTCCTTTCTCCAAGATTACTAATCTTTAAAACAAATCTAAGTCCTTGTAGTTGCAAATGCTAGGAATATTGAGATAACAAAATTGGTAAAATTTCCAGTCATGTATATTACAACTGGACAAAATAGATTAAATAACTATAAAAAAACAAAGGGAAAATATAAGAAGAAGAAAACATAAAGAAAAGGAGCACATCAGGGTTGGGGTAAGATTGAGAAAAACTGGATAAATAGTGTATATTGCACTGAATCAGATGAGGGAGTGAATAATTTAGAAGCGATGTATGATAGGGTATTATGGCTATCACAAGAGTCCACAATTAAGGTTGCATAGTGGAATGTACTTGGGGCGGTGGGAGGGGTGTGGGGGATTGTGTACCAGGAAAGGAGTGTTTCTTTTACGTTTGAAAGAGAGGAGAGAACTGAGGGGTGGGAGGGAGAGGGCTGGGCGGGGAGAGAAGTGCAGCAATGAATGAATGGAAATCCAAAATCTCTGTAAATGCTCATTAAAATTATTTTTTAAAAAAAGGAGCACAAAATGTCTAGGAAGGTGACCAGTGGTGACCTCTCCTCTCCCTCCTTTCAACCTCCCAACACCAACAAGACATGGTGTGAAGTCTGCTTACATTTATTGTTCTTATTGTTAGGTGCTACCAAGTTAATCATGACTCATAGGTCACCCTATAAACAAAATATCCAAACCCAGTTTTTTCCTGTGCCATCCTCACACTTCCTGACACATAAGAGCCCACTGCAGCAGTCACCATTCAATCCACGTGGTTGAGGGTCTTCCTCTCCTTCGTTGACCCTCCACCCTTCCTAGCATCATGTCCTTCTCCAAGGAACAGCCCCTCCTAGCAACACACTCAAAGTATGTGAGGCAAAGCCTCATCATTCTTGCCTTCAAAGAGCATTCTGGCTGCACCCTCTCCAAGACTCTTTTGGCTGTCCATGTGATGCTCAGTGCTATTCTCCAACACCACAGCTCCAAGGCATCAATTCTTCTGTCATGCTTATTCCTTCCTTGTCCAGCATTCAGATGTACAGCAAATGATCAGAAAAACCATGATCTATACAGACACATCTTAGTCCTTAAACTGACATCATTACTTTTCAATAATTTGGAGAGGCCTCTAACTGAATATTTTCCCAGTGTAAGGCATCTCCTTATTTCCTGATTGCTGGTACCATGGGTGTTCATTGTGGATTTAAGCAAGATGAAGTTGTTGACAGATTCAATCTCTTCTCCATCCGTCATGATGCTATCTATTGGTTCAGTGGTAAGAATCTTTGTTTTCTTGACATTGAGATGCAATCCCTACCGAAGGTTGCATTCTTTGATGTTCTGCAACAATTGCTTCAAATCTTCCTCACTTTCAGTAAGCAAGGGTGTGTCATCTGCATAACGCAGTTTATTGATGAGTCTCCCTCCAATCCTGATACCACACTCCTCTTCATAGAGTCCAGCTTCTTGGATAATTCACTCGGCATACCCACTCAATAGGTATGAAGAGAGAATAAAAGTCTGATGCACTCCCTTCTCGATTTTAAACCTTGCAGTATTCCCCTAGTCTATTCATAAAACAAGTCTCCTGGTCCAGGTATAGGTTTCCCATGAGCACAATTAAATGCTCTGAGACTCCCCTTTTTCTGAATATCAGCAACAATTTGTTATGATCCACACAGTCAAATGTCTTTACATAGGTAATAAAGCACAAATAGACATTCTTCTGGTATCCTTTACTTTCAGCCAGCATCCATCTGACTTCAGCAATGACGACCCTGGTGCCACAGCCTCTTCTAAATCCTGCTTGAACTTAAAGCAGTTCCCTATCTACATTCTAGCCATTTTTTAATGATATTCAGCAGTATTTTGCTTGCATGTGATATTAATAATAATATTTGATAGTTTCCACATTCAGTTGGATCACCTTTCTTGGGAATGGGAGCAAATGCAGACCACTTCCACAGTCAGGTAGCCAAACAGCTATCCTTCAAATTTCCTGGCAGAGTCTGGTGAGTGCATCTGTTAATTTAAACAAGTCAACTGGTATTCCATCAATTTTTTTTTTAAATTATTAATTTTAATAGACATTTACAGAGGTTTTGGATTTCCATTCATTCATTGCCACACTTTTCTCCCTGCCCACCCCTCCCCACCAGTTCGCTCCCCTCTCCGAAAAGAAAAAGCAAAAAAAAATTTCCTTCATTAGTATACAATTCCCCCATCTCTTCCCCCCCAGTCCCTACCCCAAGTACACTTCTCTATGCAACTTTAATTCTGGATTCCTGTGCTAACCATAATACTCAATCATATATCAATTCTTGAGGCTTTATTATTTGCCAAATTTCCATGTCAATCAGTTATCTCTAGAACAGTGATTGCCAAAAGTCATTACAGAAACAGAAGAGAAATAGAAAATCTAAGTAGATGTCAGAAGAGATTTTAAAAATTGCACTGGAGTGTTGAGAAGCTAAAACAAAAGGAAAACACGCAGAAGTAAAAGAGCTAAACAGACGATATCTCAAGAAAGTAAAGCAAAGTATTATAATGGAAAGTTCAGAGAGCTGGAATTTGAGAATACAAAGGGAAAAACTCACTCTATGTCTTAAGCTGAAAGAACTAAAAGACAAATTTAAGTCTTGAGTCGCAATACTGAACGATGCTATGGCCAATGTATTTAATGACCCAGAAAGCATCAAAAGAAGACAGAAGGAATACACAGAATCACTGTACAACAAAGAACTGATTGATTGCTTACATTCCAAAAAAGTGCCCAGGTGTAATCTCTGAATCTCTACTTCAAGTATTCTTCTACTTGGAAATTTTATCAATTCTACCCTGGCTTTAATGACTCCTAGACATTCTCTTACAAGCCATAACAATCATCAACTTGCTGCTGCAAGAGTATCAGTTCATCTAGCAACTAAAACTCACAAAACCTCCCCTCCTAAACAAACCTGAACGCCTCAGTTATTCCAGAAAACTCTAGAACAGTTACTCTCAACTTCCCTCTCCCTCCCTCACACTCACACACAAAATCTTTCAAAATCCAATCAGGTCTTCAGTCATACATCTATTTTCAATGGCAAACTGCAGGTTCCTCCCACTCACCTTAAAACTGTAAACAAAATAAGAAACCCAAAACCATTTCTGATGTTTGTCCTTTCTTCTTATGAAATATTTTCACTCGTCACCAATTTCAACTGTGTTACACAGGCATTCTGTATAACCTTCTCCCCAGCATCCTCTGGTCTCAGAAGTCACACATTTGAGTTGGCTCAACTGAAGGCATCACAACTTAACCTAGAGAAATCTTACAGGCCATGCAATCATACATAACCTTCCTCTAATCTCCTAAACATTTAGTAAGCATCCTTCCTAACCACATGTTTTCTTCACTGTTGGCATTTTTTTATGTGTATGTGTATGTATATATGTTGTTGTTGTTGTTGTCATTGTTATGATGTGCCACTGAGTCGCTTGCAACTAATAGCAACCCTACATACAACAACTCTAACCCTGCTCTGTCCTGTGGTAATCTGTCTCCGACACACCCACCTCGATCACCCCATTCACTGAATCAATCCACCTCATAAAGGGTCTTCCCTTCCTACACTGTCCCTCCAACCCTCCCAAGCTTGATGTACCTCTCCAAGGACTGGTTCCTCCCTATAACATGTCCAAAATACCATAGATGAAGCCTCAGAATCCTTGCCTTCAAGGAGCAGCCTGGTTTAACCCTCTCCCAGATAAACCTGTTTGTTTTCTTAGGAGTCCATGGTACACTCAATATTCTTCTCCAGCAGCACAGCTCAAAGACTCCTTCTGTTCTCCCTAGTCATTGTCCAACTCTCTGATGCATAACAAGCGATTGCAAATACCATGGCCTGTATCAGGCGCACCTTCGTCTCCAGAGAGACACTGTTGCTCCTGAGTACTTTAGAGAGGTCCCTAACAGCAGACTTTCTCATCGCAATACATCTTTTCATTTCCTGGCTGCTGGTGTCAAGAGTGCTGACTGTGGAGCCAAGCAAACTAAAGCTGTGAACAATCTCAATCTCTTCACCATCCATCCTGATGCTGCCAATTGGCCCAATGGTGAGAATCTTTGTCTTCTTGGTATTGAGCCTCAATCCATATCGAAGGTTGCAGTTCTTGACCCTCTGCTGCAAGCGCTTCAGGTCCTCCTCAGTTTCAGCAAGCAAGGTTGTGTCATCTGCATAATGTAAATTGTTGATGAATCATCCAGCCAGCGATAGATAGATAGATAGATAGATAGATAGATAGATAGATAGATAGATAATCTGTAAGAATAAGACAGCAGTGACAATACTTAATACAAGATAGTATGTTTCTCAGGAAAATGTCTAGAATTGCTATACTGTGGAAACTGAGCAGAAGGCAACTAGCAAATTATATGTTTCTAGTTTGACTGATCCTAAAGCCCACAGACATCAATGTAACAATCACATTAAGATTCTAAGACCACCTTTCCAAGCATAATCTCCTTTACCAAGGACTGGCCTCTTCTAACAGACGCCCAAAAGACATGACACAGAATCTAATCATCCTTCCATCTAAGGAGCACGCTGACTGTTACTTTTTCCAAGTCATTTGATTTTTTGGCAATCTAAGAGACTTTCAGCACTCTTCTCCAACACCGTTATCTCAAAGTCACTGTGATATATAATCAATGTCGAGCTTTCTGATACATAGAGCACAAATGAAAAGATCATGGCTTGGATCCGACACCCCTCACTCTTTAAACTGCTATCTCTGCTCCTCAGTACCTTGGAGAAGTCCCTGACTGTGGGATGTCCCTAAAGGGCTAAATACTTTTGATTTCTTGGGGATACTAGAAAGATGAAATTATTAACTTCAATGTTCTCTGCATCTATCATGATGTTGCCTACCAGCCCTAGAGAGGATTTTTGTCTTCTATGGTGCCAGAGCCTCTTCTAAACCCAGCTTGAACTTCTGGCAGTTCTCTGTTGATGTACTTACTGTTCCAAACAACCAGGGATGATCGTCAATTAGATTTTGCTTATAAGAGATGTTAGTGATACTGTGCCATAATATCTGCATTCAAATGGATCACCTTTCTCAGGAATAGGGACAAATACGGATTTTTTTTCCAATCACTTGGCCAGGTAGAAATCTTCCCAATTCACTGGTATACACTGGTGAGCATATCCAGGGTTGCATCTGTTTGTTGAAACATATCAACTGGTATTCCATCAATTCCTGGGACCTTATTTATTTGCCAATGCCTTAAATACAGCTTTAATTTTTTTATTTTCTTCATCCTTGGTTATTGATTGCATGCTACCTCCTGGAATAACTGCGTGTCAGTAATTCTTTTTGGTACAGTGACTCTTTGTATTCCTCCATCTTCTTGTAATGCTTCCTGAATCAGTCATGATTTTGCCCATAGCATCCCTTCAGTGTTGCAATTCAAGGCTTGAATTTGTTTTTCAGTTCCTTCATGTTGAGAAATGCTGAATGTTCTTCCCTTTCTATTATCTGAATCCAGTTCATTGCACATTTCATTGTAATGCTTTGGCTTGCATTCTCAAGGTGCCCTTTGAAATCCTCTATTCATCTCCTTTGCTTCAGTATTTCTCTCTTTTGTTTTGGTTTCTCATGATTCTAGAGCAATTTTCAGGATCTTTTTTTGACATTCATTTGGTCTTTTTTTCCTCCTTTTTGTAATAATCTTTTGTTTTCTTTGGTGACAACATACTTGATGTCATCCCACAGCTAATCTGGTCTGCTAGTCAAATATATGCACCAACAACCAAAGCCAAAGCCAAGGAAACTGAAGATTCCTACCAACTTCTACAGGCTGAACTTGATCAAAAATGCTATGAAAATGCATTAACAGTAATTGGTAAGTAGAATGCAAATGCTGGAAAAAAAGAATGGTTAAAAAATATGGTCTTGGTGACAGAAATCAGGTCTGAGAACAAATGATCCAATTCATTTCAATGATCTGTTCATCTTAAGTATCTTTCTCAAAAAGCACAAGTGGTTATTATATATACATGGACCTTGCCCAACGCCATACACAAGAATCATCTCACTGACTACATTTTTGTTTATCATCACTGGAGAAACTTACTGTGAAGACAAAACCAGATCAGGGCCTGACTGTGCAACAGATCAAGTATTCATGTGCAAGGTTAAACTGAAGCTGAAGAGAATCAAACAAGTCCACAAGAACCTAAACATGACCTGGAATCAATCCCAGTGGAATTTAAAATTCACCTCACAAAGAGACTTGAGGCAAAACATAAAGTACAGGAGTTGGTAGGTAAAAAGTCAGCAGTTAACATTCACTACTTGCACCAACGAAGAAGGACAGGCATCCTCCACCTGTAAGCATTTATAGCCTTGAAAACTGATGGATGGTCTCTATTAGTCAGAACCTATCTGACAGCAGTGGGTATGAATTTTGGGTTTTGTCAGTACATCTTCATACTCTAATG
Organism: Elephantulus edwardii; assembly: GCF_000299155.1. Classification (NCBI taxonomy): domain Eukaryota; kingdom Metazoa; phylum Chordata; class Mammalia; order Macroscelidea; family Macroscelididae; genus Elephantulus; species Elephantulus edwardii. The sequence continues at coordinate 10,224,546 of NW_006399869.1, forward strand.
TATAACTATATATGACTGTTCTGCACTTTCTAGCACGTTCTCCAATTTTTTTTTCTTTCTTTTACCATTTGGAAATGTTTCCCAATATTCAAGAAAAGTCAGCCCATACCTACACCAAAAACTATTACTGCTAAATCAGTTTTTACCACAATAAATCTTAGAGGACAGAGAAGAGCTGCCCTATAGGCATCCAAGGCTATAAAGCTTTCAAGAAGCAGACAGCCACATCTTTTGGCCACAGAGTTGTTAGTGGATTCTAACCACTAACCTTTTGGTCCATGGTCAACAGCTTTAACCACTCTGTCACCAAAGTACCTTTTAAAATGACTCATTCTCCACCACACACCCCAATTTGACTCATGTTCCTGTGAAGATGCTAAAATAAAACATATGCTTCTATCTTCATTCTGATTAAAAATTTTCATTTGTAATAAACTGACTAAAATCCTTTAAGCAGAGTTAATGTATTTAATTCTATTTATGTCTGTGGAGAGGCATACTATATTGAAAATCTTCACTGAAACATACCAAAATCTTTTTTTCTTTAATTTCTCTAAGGTAAAAATGCACTGTGTTTAAAAAAAAACACATATACCAGAAAAAAACTAAAACTCTGGACCAGGTGGGCTATTTTAAATGTTTTCTTTCATGCAATGCTACTTTTAAACAACTCTTTTCTAATGAATCATCGTTTAATTAATACCCAAATACCTTGAGAGCCCATAACAGTCCAACAAAACAGCTGGAAATCAAATATCAGAGATAATTACTCGCAGCTGGCTTTATTCAACTGATGTCATATTAAATAAACTTATCCTACAGACCTTTCCCCTTCCCCTCAACAGGGAAGAAAAATTCCTTCAAGAATTATAGAAGGTTCTTTGTGTTAGGTTGCATAGCAGTGCATAATATTTTATATGCTTACAACTCCAGAAGTGTGTGTGTGTGTGTGTGTGTGTGTGTGTGTGTGTAAGATCAATACAGAATCAGCCCAAAAAAATTCACAAAATATCTAAAATTTTATGACCTTGACTCAGGGTACTGTTTTAATACTGGGCTCAATTTATTATTTAGTAGAATTGTCATTTCTCAAAAATTTACTAAATTGGTTTCACACCAATTTTTTAAAGTGATCATTTAAACTATTTTACTGCACCATTACCATCAAAAAAGAATGTCAGTCTAAAGACTAAGGTGAGCCTGACTGAGGCCGCAGGCTTTCCAATCACCTGCTATGTATCCAAGAACTGGACAATAAGTAAGGGTGACAGGAAAAGAACCAATGCATTTGAGTTGTACTGTTGGAGAAAAGTGCTGAATATCCCATAAACTGCCAAAAGAACAAACAGATATGTGTTGGTGAAAGTGCAAACAGAAGGTTGCATGAATGCAAAGTTGACAAAAGTCATCTCACATATTCTGGACATGTTGTTAGAAGAGGCTATTCCTTGGAAAAAGATCATGTTGGAAAGGTGGAGGGTGAGCAAAGGAGAGGAAAATCCTCAATGAGATGGACTGACTGATGCAGTGTCTGCAGTTGGGGATGAAGAGGATGGTGCAGGATACAACAGAGTTCAGACCTATCGCTCTTGGGGTCTCCATGAGTCATATTCGACTTAATGACATTTAACCACAACAACCTCTAATATGGCAGGCAGCGTGCAGGATGTTCTATATTATCATCTCTAATTTTATTAAGTGTTACTGCTCTTTACCTAGCAAATACAAAATTAAGAGTCATCCTTTATCAACTGTAGGCTGTCAATCAGAAAGACAGGGGTTCAAATCAATCAGCTGTTCCACAGGTACATGTGATATCAGCTTCAAGCTACACGTACAGAGAGCAGTGCTACTGTTTTTTTTAAGATTGTTATGAATAGGTATCAATTCAACAACAGTAGTTTTAATTCAGGAATAAAAGTAAATGCAGTCACACAACTTTTAAAAATCATCAAAGACATTTATAAACTGCATACACCTTGAAAATCTAGCAAAATATTAATTACCCTAAAAGTAATGAGAAACCTTCTGAGCCTAACAGAACCCAACATAAAACATTAGACTCTAACAGAAAACATTAAAGACAGCAAGTAAATGAACAGACTGTATGACTACTGGCAGTTCTGAGGATATTTCTCTCTGGAATTTTATAATATATGCTTTAAAAGATTATGAAACCTTAGAAGATTGCTGGAAGAAAATGTAACTTACTACAGCTCTCAAAAAAAACCTGTTTTGTCTCAACTCTATTATGCAACCATTAGATTCCTAAAAGGAATTACCATTCCTGATTTACTTATCAAAGCTGACCACATACCAGAGATCAAATTTAAATTTAGCATGTATGAAGTATTGCATATTGAACGTGAATTCCTGTTTTGTATGTACTCAGAAAAGTCTCCTTGTGAAAATGAAAAAAGAAGATGCTTTACAGAATTTCACTGATAGCATATGCATTACAAATTCACTTAAGTCCACTTCCTTTTTGGCATCATTAAACTGAAGTACAAGATAAATTGTCAGCCACACAGCATGTGATAGACAAAAAAAAAGATAAAAGACTATCACACTGATGACATTCACTTGACACTGATAAAAGAGCTGTGCAGCAATGAAGACAATCTAAGAAGACTTCATCTTATGTAACAGTGAAGCATGCACTCACTCAACCACTGCTTTGGTGTCTATTCCAACTTGCAGCAACCCTGCAGAGCAGAGTAGCACGGCCACACAGAGATCTAAGGCTGTAAATCATTTAAGGAAGTGGATTGCCTCCTCTTTCTCCCAGTGAGCAACTAGCGGGTTTAAACGGCTCACTTTTAAAGTGAGCAGCTCAAAACTCAAACCATTGTATCTTTAAAAAAAAAAAAAAGGAATGTCATCTTATTACAGTCTATTTCAATAAATGGAACTTTAAATCAGAAATCCTAGAGACTAACATGGTAATAGGTAGAAAATGCAAAACAGAAAGTTAAGTTTCCTCAAATCTAGACTTTATTTAATACAAGGGACTAGTGAACCCTTGAAACAAATGCCCCAAAATTTTCTGCAAAATTTAACCATAAAATATCTCATTATTTTTCTTAAAAATCAAACTATATTTTAACTTAATGATTTTTTTTAAAACAAGTATTCTCCTCCTGCATGATTTACAGCCTCAGAATTATGAAGGGACTGCTATGAATAAGTTCTGTCTGTATGATAACGATTTTTAGTTTGAGGTTTTAAAAAATCTGCATTATACTCTTTTAAGAACTATCTGTATGGGATTCACAACGGCAAAGCAACTCAAATGACAGAAGAACCTTTAGGATAGTGCAGATATGCCACTGGTAATCAACAACCCAGAAGATGGAAAGAATGGCTGTACAATTTGAACAATATAATCAATGGAATAGAATTGCACATGTATAAACATGTTGAATTGGTGGATATTTTACTGTGAATCTTCTCAAAAACTTACGTTGCTGTGTGTTGTTGCTGTTGTTGTGTGTCATTCAGTTACATATAATTTAGCAACCAAATGAACAACAGATCTGAACCCTGTCCTGTCCTGTGCCACCTTTATCAGCTCTGACACACTTAAGCCCACTGCTGCAGTCACTGTGTCAATCCATCTGGTTAAAAGTCTTCCTTTCTTTTGCTTACCCTCCACCTTTCCAAGAATAATGTCCCTCTCCAAGGACAAAGAAAAAGTCCCACAGCCATTGAGTTCCTCTATCAGTCCCTAAGACTATAATTTTAAAATATTTTCTCCCAAGGAGCAACTGATGGATTTCAATTGTTGACCTTTCAGTTAGTAGCTATACCTACCAAACACAATGTTATATGCACTTCTTCACAAACATATAGTTATTTATACACAGATACATACATAAAATTATTTTAAAAATCAGATATATTTGAGGTCTGGTTCTATCATTTACTAGTTGTAAATTCTAGGCCAGTTCCTCAACTCTGACCATCATTAAGTGATAAATATTCTCTTCACTGAATTTGTTGTTGTTATTATTATTGTGTTCTCTCAAGTCGATCTAACCCATAGCTGACTCTCTGGAGGGTTTTTAGAGGCAGTTAACTGCACAAAAGGAGACTGCCTATCCTTCTCCCACAAAGCAGCTGATGGATTCAAACCATTCACATTCGGGATTTCAGAGTGCAGGTTCTTGGAAGTTAAATAAGATAAACTACTTAAATAAAGTAAATAAACTACTTAGATAAAGTAAAGCACAATGTCCCATCAAGTTATTGTCAGAATTCACAGAAAAGCAGCATCATCAGTTATTAGGGACTCCTTGGGTAAAGCACTCAGTTCTAAAAAGTTGGGTAACTGGAACCCACCAGATCCTCCACAGAAAAAAAAGATGTCATGATCTACTCCCATACAGATTTACATACTGCCTTGGAAACGCTACAGGGAAATTTCTTTGGTCCTATAGCGTTCCTCTGAATCACAATCAACTCAAAAGTAGCAAGTTTGGTTTGTCACTTCCTAATGAGAAATAAATGGGAACAATCAACTGGCAAAAGATTAATCTTATAATGTAAGTAAAAGTTTTAAATGTATAGATAGAAAGTTTTCCACTGACATAACCAAATGTGTTTTAAAGCCAATGAACAATCGGAACACTCGTGCAACACTAGATCAACAATTTTTTCATGGAAAAAGAAATCCTATGTTAGCCTAAGGAATTACATAAAGGTATAATTAATATTAATGCAATATCATATTTCACACTTGCATAGTAGAGTTAAAACAGATTTGCTTTCTTCAAGATTAATGAAAGCTAGGGGCTGCAGGGGAGCAATACCCATGCCATTATTGTCCCACATTTTCCCACAGGATTATTCACCTGTTGGTTTGAAAACAATAGTATTCCTAATAATTTAAAGGATACAGCTGCTTCCACCTATAAATAGGATTCTGCTCTACAAGTAGAAAATACTATTGTTCACACCATCAATTATTTCTACACTCCTAATGAAGAGGTCAAGTTGTAGAAATTCTATATTCTTCTAATTGAGGAGGGATGGGTGAGGTATAATTGTTTAAATCAAGTTAAAGCACTAAGATAATGTCAAACAAAAAGAAGAGATCAATGTCTTAATTAATAAAGGGCTTCACGTTGAAGTAGCCAATATACTCAATCTTTTAAAAGAAGAAGACAACTCAAATTTTTAAGGTAGAAAACATAATACAAGTAAAATCTGATCTGTCATATGTAATACCAAGGAAACTGCCTTTGTCATAAATACACATGAATAATAAGTAACATTTAGGAGTTAAATTTAATTCTAGTGTTTCCTTTTTAGACCAATATCTCTTAAACAAGAACAATATTCCACTAAATTTTCTTAGAAATATATCTAGATAAAACCAAAAAGAGTAATAAGATCAAATGAAAGGCAATATTTTTCACTATATAGAAATAAGCAACACATTCTGCCGAGAAAATAAAGATGTTTTCCCATCTTTGTCAGATGATGGAATCTGTTTTATGATTCCTTATTTGTGAAATGGAAAGAGGATGGATGCAAAATATATACTGACCCAGAGAGAAGGTTGGAAGAGATATTGCAAATGACTCTGGTGACTTAGTGGCAGAGAGTTGCACTGTTAACCCAAAGATAGTTGTTTTAAGTGTCATCAAGTTCAGTATGCCTCATAGTGATCCTATAAACAACAGATCTGAAACCCTGTCCTATCCTGCGCCATCCTTATCTTCTCTGTTAAACAATGCTGCTGCCACTATGTCAATTCATCTTTTTGAGGGTCTTCCTCTCTTTCATAAAGCAACGACCTTTCCAAGCATAATGTCCTTTCACAAGAAACAGCCTCTCCCAAAAATAGGGCCAAAGTATGTGAGATGAAGCTTCACCATCCTTGCACTTTCTCCAAGACTTATCTTTTTCTTTTGGCAGTCCATGGAAAATTCCGATCTCTTCTCCAAATCATAGCTCAATTTCATCAGTCTTTCCTCTGTCATCCTTATTCATTGTCCAGCTCTCGGATGTATGGCAAGTGATCAAAAAGACCATGGCTTCAATCAGGTGCATCTTAATCTGACATCATTGCTCCTCAGGATTTTGGAGACATCCCTCATTGAAGACATTCTCAGTACAATATGTCTTTTATTTCTTGATTATTGGCACCAAAAGTGTAGACTATAGCATCAAGTAAAATAAAATCATTGACAATTTCAAATTTATCTCCATCTATCATGATGCTGCTATTGACCCTGTGGTAAAGATTTTTGTTTTGATGTGGGATGGAATTCATAATGAAGGCTATATATTGTTGTTATGTGTCATCGAGTCACTTGCGACTCACAGCAACCCTATATACAATAGCCCTAAACCCTGCTCTATCCTATGTCACTTATTGTCTCTGACACACCTACCCCCATTACCCCAGTCACTGAATCAATCCATTTCATCGAGGGTCTTCCTCTCTTGTGCTGTCCCTCCACCCTCCCAAGCATGACGGCCCTTCTCTAAGGACTGGTCCCTCCTTGTAACATGTCCAAAGTATGTCAGACGAAGCTTCAGAATCCTTGCCTCCAAGGAGCAGCCTGGTTTCATCCTCTCTTGGATGAACTTGTTTGATCTCCTAGCAGTCTATGGTATATTCAACACTTTTCTCCAGCACCACAGCTCAAAGGCATCAATTCTCTATCATTCTAGTCATTGTCCAGCTCTCTGTATAATCTTTACTATTCTGCAGCAAATGGTTCAAGTCCTCTTCACATTCAGTAAGCAAGGTTGTGTCATCTGAATAACACAGTGTGTTGATAATCTGATCCTGATACCACATTTTTTCCTCATAAAGTCCAGTTTCTAGTATGATGAAAATGTTCAGCATACAAACTTAACAGGTATGGAGAAAGAATAGAACACTGATATAAGCTTTCTTGATTTTAAGCCATATAGTGTTCCCTTGCACTGTTCAAACAGCTTCTTTGTCTAAGTATAGGTTTCATACAACATAACTGTTTTGGAATTCCCATTCTTCTCAATGTTAACCATAGTTTGTTATGATCTACATAATTTTTTTTTTCTGCACAGTCAATATAAAGCAATTAGATAGTCTCTGACATTCTCTCCTTGTATGGATTGATCCATCGGTTATTACATGGACAAAAGATGGGCCATCAATTCCCTTGTGATTTAATGTCTCTAAAAGCTCCCTGGAGTCAGTTTTGAGCCAGTTCTGAATCAACAGTATATTATAACAATGATAAAGAAGGGCATTCTGATGGCTAAGTGGTAAGGAGTTGGACTGCTAACCCAAAGGCACACAGTTCAAAACTACCAGCTGCTCCACAGGAAGAAGATGAGCACTCTCCTCCTAAGCAATTTACAGCCTCTGAAAACCAGCTAGAGGGTCAGCTATGAGTCGGTGCCAAATTAGAGGTACATAACAACTACAACAGCAATGATGAAGATTGCAAAAATATTAACATAAAATGTTCTGGTATTGGAACCAACCTGCAATCCTGACATCACTATTACTGCTATAAACACTGGGAAAGTTAAGTAATACTTAAATAATCAGCTTCAATTTCATCACATGGTATGGTAATATTGCTTAGATTTTACGGAAGTCAAGGCAAATACAAACATTTAACCCAGGCTATAGACAAAGCTTTTCCTACTCAAAGTTAAGGAAGAAAGCAAGTAGTGAAGACTTAAAAAAAATTAAAAATCAGACTGGAAATTGAGAATTTTCAGTAAGATATCGGTCTTGAGAGTAGAAAATGGTACAAGAGGGAACAGGGCCATAAGCTCTCTCTAAAAGGGGCAGAGGGAATGAGAACAGCACATCATTCCTCACTGCCCGAGAGCAGAAAGCAGGTAAAGATCCTGTAACTCAACACCATGGTGCTTCTAGAGCCACACCAACAGCAAGAAGTTCATTTATTCATTGTTGATTCACAATTGTGGTACCAAGAATGAGGCTTTATTAGGGAAGTAAGCTGGCGAGGAGAGGAGGCAAAGACTAACAATACAAGCCTAGGTTTTAGCCCAGCAGTCCCAAGGCACAATTTCATCAATTAGTCCAAGCTTTGGTTTCAGTTGAGCAACACAAATTCAAGAAGCCTCTAGTTTCCTCAATCATCCAACTAGATTTGCTTCAGAGCAGTTCTATTAATTAACCAGCAAGCACAGCAAAATCTTTAACTGCTGCCTTTATCTCAGGGTTCCTGTAGTTACACTTTGCCACAGTTTCTCCAGAGCAATTCCAGTCTCACCGGGGTCTCACTACCAGTCTTGCTCTCCTCAATACTTGCTGCCCAGTATCAGAAGCACTCTCTGTTATCCCATTCCCATAGCTAACGATGATTTACAAGACCATATTTCTACAGTTAAGGTAGCTGGGAAGCAGAGGGGGCTAATGTAATGGCTTAGAAAAACAACTTTTAAGCTAACACCAATATCAATTTTCAGTATCAATATCAGCAATCAATATCTAGTAGGACTTCTGGTTCCTTCAAGGTTAAATTTAGAAACGCTTCATCCTTCTAAAGTTCAATTAACAATTTTGTGCATGTACTAGGATATTCTGGAAACTTTCCTAAGTATCTACAGTCATCTTTGTATTTTTCAGAGAGGTGGAAAGGTAGAGAAGAGATAAAAAGGTATTCTTTATAAATAGCTACCTCCCTTGTCCTACACGACACAAAATGTTCAATAAAAAACTATGCAAACAAAAATGTCAACTAGTTAAAAGCAGACACAAACTGAAGTAGGAAGTTGCTAAATGGCATCTGATAACTTTTTAAATGTATGTAACAAAAATGTTTTAGATACTGCCATGTGTAATACTAGTAATTAACCACATCAATTTCAAATTCTACGTATGTCAGAATAGAAGAATGACCTGTAAATCAATAGCCATTTTAAAGAACTGGGAATTTGGTAAATAAAACACCAGGTCTTTTTTCCAAGTGTCTTTAGGGTGGACTCAAATCTCAGTCCTTTCAAAGTCCATTAACTGTTTGCATCACCCAGGGATTTGCTTAGGTTAGTCAAAAAACATTAACAAATGTTTTAGTTTAGTTAACATAAAATCAGAGTCCTGAAACACTGTATAAAATAATTTTCATATAAAAGTCTTAAACAACCCAGCTAAAGAATAAACCCTTCAAATGGTGCAATCACAGGCAGCAGTTCCTACAACTACTCTTGGGAAACGGAGTTGAAGAAGAAATGATGCCTCTGATTATTCTGTTGAATACTACTGAGTATATCATTAACTTCCATAAGAACAAAGGCATTTTGAAGACATACAGGCAGAGTGTTCTTCAGAAGCATGGATGGTGAGACAACACATCCTTTGGGTATGTTCTCAGGAGAGGCCAGTCTTTGCAAAAAGGCACAATGCTTGAAAAAGTGGAGGATTATCAAGAAAAAAAAGAAAAAAGCTCTCAAGAGAGACTGGTGACTGACTTACTCAGTGACTGCAACAAGGACTTTAATAAGCACAGTGGAAATTGAGTTGCAGGTAACTCAAGGGCTCATAACAACTACTCTTGGGCTTTATTATGCTTTTCTTTGGATGCAACCTAGACCATTACATATCCTGTTGTGTTGCTGTTATGTTCCATCAAGTCATCTCAGACTCACAGTGTGACCCTATGTAGTCTCTGAAGCCTGCCCTGTCCTGACCCAGTCTCACTGACTCCAACACACCTACCCCTAAATGCCCCAGTTACTGGATCAATCCATCTTATCCAGGATCTTCCTCTCCTGTGCTGTCCCTTCATGACCAGTCTCCAAGGATCAGTCTCTCCTGCCACATGCCCAAAGTATGTGAGACAGAGCTACAAAATCAAAGCCTCCAAGGAGAAATTTGGTTTCACCCTCTCCAAGACAGACTATTGTTTTCTTGGCAGTTCATGGTATGTTCAAGACTCTGTTCCTGTATCACAACTCAAAGGCATCAATTCTTCTGTCATCCTTACTCTCTGCCCAGCTCTCAGATGCATAGCAAGTGACTACAAAGACCATGGCATGAATCAGGCACATCTTAGTCTCTATACTGACATCATTGCTTCTTAGTACTCTGGAGAGGTTACTGACAGCAGATTTTCCCAGTGCAATTTTTCTTTTGATTTCCTGACTGCTGGTGCCAAGAGTGTTGACTGTGGACCTGAGCCAAATAGAGGCAAATAACAAGAACTTTATCCAAAGAGAACAGTGAGAACTTGACAGCTTGGTGATTATTTCTTCTATTTTTTTGTATTTTCATACTATTTTAATGACATCAAAGCACAACAGGTAGCTTTTTGATACTGACACTGATGAATCCTAGTAATTGAATTTGGATGGTGGATGTGCATGAAATAAAAATCATGAAATGAGTAAAGTTGGGGAAAAGAAATTATAACGAAATAAACAGGGGAGGGCAACCTGATAAGCAAAATTTTACAACTTAGGATATTTCTCTCAAAGGTTTCAGAGCAAAAGCATTATTAAGTGACCAATTTCAAAGCACTTATTTAGCTCAGCTACACTTTAACAATATAAATAGCAAATACATTGTTTCTCAAGATCAATAATCTGCTCTTACCTTTAAAAATAATACCACCAACGAAGATAAAGATGCACTTACTAAAATGTCACAGGTGTAAGAAATAAAGTAGTGCTGTTTCAGTCTTTGAGAAAGAATAAAAAAACACTCTTGAGAACTGTCACATCAAACTAATTCCAGGAGTTTAACAGGAGTCAATTTAGATTTGTTGTTGTTATGTGCCATCGAGTCGTTTGCGACTCATAGCGACCCTATGCACAACAGCCCTAAACCTTGCTCTATTCTGCACCAACTGCACTGCCTCTGACAAACCCATCCCAATTACCCCAGTCACCGAATCAATCCATCTCATAGAGGGTCTTCCCCTCCTGCGCTGTCCCTCCACCCTCCCAAGCATGATGACCCTCTCCAAGGACCCATCCCTCCCGACAACATGTCCAAAGTATGTCAGACGAAGCCCCAGAATCCTTGCCTCCAAGGAGTAGCTTGGTTTGATCCTCTCCAAGATGAATCTGTTTGTTTTCCTGGCAGTCCATGGTACATTCAGTACTCTTCTCCAGAACCACAGCTCAAAGGCATCAACTCTCCTTCTGTCCTCCCTAGTCACTGTCCAACTCTCTGATGCATAACAAGCGATTGCAAATACCATGGCCCGTATCAGGTGCACCTTAGTCTCCAGAGAGACACCATTGCTCGTGAGTACTTTAGAGAGGTCCCTAACAGCGGACTTTCCCATCGCGATACGCTTTTTGATTTCCTGACTGCTGGTGCCAAGAGTGTTGACTGTGGAGCTGAGCAAACTGAAGCTGTTTCAGTCTTTAAGAATAAAAAAACACTCTTGAGAATTGTCACATCAAACTAATTCCAGGAGTTTAATAGGAGTCAATTTAGATAGAGCACAAAATTATGTTCTGTAACGGCCCTAATAGAAAAACCGATAAACATCACATATGTTCAAAAACTGGGAAATTTTTTTTCCTCACAATGAAGTGCATTATCTCCTTTCCAATAAACAAATTTCTTAATTGTATTACTGGACAGTCCTATTTTTGTTCAAGGCCACAAGGAAGAAGAAATACCTCATCTGAGAGGATTTTCTAATCCTCTTGGGTCTTGCCAAAACAAGGAAGAGGAAATAAAAAGAAATGTGCAAGAGGTTGACTAGTAATCAATGAAAAACTGAAACTGCCAGGCTGGAATTTAAGAGGTACTGAATGTTTTGTTTCTCAACCTTTCACAACTCTGTCAACTTTTTGTAAAATTGAAAAAAATCTCACCTCCTCTCAAGTGATTTTTAAGAACCTTCCCCTGTTCTCTACTTCAGGATCATCCTTCCAAAGCAAGAGTCCTCTCTGCTTCCCACTATTACTTTTTTATAGTTTATTTTATTGAAAGTTACAGGATTTCCTCAATCTTACAAATTAAAAAGCTTTATAATACTTACAATGTTCCACCCTGAAAATTTAAATAAGTATGTCTACTACTAAAAAAGGAATGTACTCTTACAAGTGACTAACTTTCTAGACAAACAAACCCAGGACACATACTTGATAAATTATCTTCATACTAAATCCTATCAAAATAGAACATATCTCCATTCACTTTGTCTAATGTATAAGTCATGAGAATCAGAGTAGTAAGATTAAGGACTGACCATTCTGAGAGCCAAAATAAACTATGTTCTATGAATATCTGTGGTTTTTTTTAAAAAAATTATTTTATTAATTTTAATGAATGTTTACAGAGATTTTGGATTTCCATTCATTCATCGTTGCATTTTTCTCCCTGCCCATCCCTCCTGCCCCCAGTTCCTGCTTCTCTTTGAAAAGTAAAAGAAAAATTTTTTCACTGGTTTCAATCTCCCCCCACCCCATTATACTCCACTATGCAACCTTCATTCAGGACTCTTGTCATAACCATAATACCCAATCATATATCACTTTTAAACTGTTCTCTCCCTCATCTGTTTCAATGCAGTTACCTGTGTTTTAAAAAAATGGTTACATCGCTAAATTATAAACTCTTAATAATTTAGCCAGCTACTCGTCTAGATAAAAACCATTTCTTGAACAAATCATCAATACACGAACATAAACAAGCATCAACCACTACCAGTTTAATGTTTCTTAAATGTTAACTTCAGTAGTTGTTCTCTGAAGCAGAGAACATCCGCAGAATAAAAGGTAACATGAAAATGTGACTGTTCTAATTCAGCAATGTATGCACTTTCCAAGACAAAGACAACTTTAGGAGTGAGAATATTTCAAAAACTGGAAATACACATAGAGAATAATATTTAGGCAATAATATATTGCCTCCTTAGCTTCTTACAAGTACATAGAAGTTGTGCAGAGGTGAGAATACACTTCTATTGTTGCCCCTTTTTAAACTATGTAATAATTTTGCTTGCTATGGCAAGAAGTTCTGCCGCAATTCCGAAGGCACACAATTTGAGGCCACCAGCTGCTCCATGGGAGAAGAATGGGCAATCTCCCATGTGATTAACTGCCTCTAAAAACACACCAGAGGGTCAGCTATGGGTCACTTCTGACACAACAACAATATTTCATAAATGTACTGAATCTTACTTACTTTTCATAAGGTAACAAAGAGTTTTAACTCTAGGTAGACGACTACCTAATTAAACACCCACTAGGAACATTCTTTCCTCTCAACTTTTTGGCAGTAATATTGCTTATTTAGAATTACACTGCTTTAACTTCTTGTTGTTATGCACCATTGAGTCGGAACCGACTGATAGGTGACCCTCCAACAGGTGTGCAGAGGCTATAAATCACACAGGAGGAAAACTGCTTATCTTTCTCCCAAGGAACAGTTGGTAGATTTGAAATGTGTGCCTCTGGCTTGGCAACGCAACTCCTTACCCACTTGGCCATCAGAGCTCCTGTAAACAGGGTGGAAAGTCAAATTCCCAAGGAGGAGATGAACCAGAATTAAACAGTTAGAAGGCCTTCATTAAAAACAATTATTTAGTACATCACTGAACACTAACTGAATAGCTACCACTGTCTTCCACCAAACATTGAGGTTTATATACTCATATCAATGTACATTCACAGCTTCATTTAAAATAGCTGTGGAAATTTAATAAAGCAATAAAGATCTAATTTTAAGATTTACCTTTTTTAAAAGAGAGGGATACAAGAAGGGGAGAAAAAAAGAGAAGGAGTTGGGGCGCCACACCAAGAAAACTCTAAATATGTTAGAGAAAAATCTAGCCACTTCCGTACTAACATTCGAAGTCCCCACCTTAACATTTCATATTAACAGGTTTTCCTTGTATGAGAATGGATAGTATCCTATCACAACATTGGACTCAAGGACAGATCTTGAAATGATCGTTTTAACTATGAACAAAACCATTCTTCCTCAGATTTTCATTTCATCTGATTCAAAGTGGCCCATGCCAATCCATCTCAGTTACCTGGTAACTATATGATTATTCAAATATATGCACCAACATCCAAATCAGTCATACAAACATTGAATCAAGATTCATTAATAATTACTGGTGACTGGATGCAAAACAATGAGGAAGAAATGATAGTTGCGAACTATGGATGTGTTGACAGAAACAGGGCTGAAAACAGAATGATGGGATTTTGTGTGTTTAAGGAATTATTCATCATAAATACCATTTTTAAAAAAGAAACAGAGGTATCTCTGGTGACCTAGTGGGGCAAGAAATTGTGCTGCAATCCCAAAGGTGCACTGTTTGAATCCACCAGGTGCTCCGCTGGAGAAGGAGGGGCAATCTCCTCCGGGGGGAGGTAGGAACAACATAAACAGAGACTTTACACATGGATCTCACTCATGGATGGACCTCAAAGGAATCAGGCTGACTATATCTGTGAAAAGAATCATTGGGAAAGCACAGTATCCGCAATCAAAATCAGACCAGGTGTTGATTATGCAACAGACCATAAATTACTCATGTGCAAGTTCAAATTGAAGCTGTAGAAAATTAAAACTAGTTCACTGGAGCTAAAATAGGACGTTGGGTCTATTACAGGAGAATTTTAGAAAATATTTGAGGCACTGAACATCAAAGACCAAAGACCAGAGGAACTGTGGGAGGACATAAAAGATATTATCCATGAAGGTGGAAGAAGATCATTATAAGGACAGAAAGAAAAAATAAAAATGTCAGAAGAGACTTTAAAAACTGAATTAGAGCATCAGAGAGACAAAACAAAAATATGCTTAAGTAAAAGAGCTGAACAGAAGACTCAACGGATAGCTCAAAAGACAAAACAAAGTATTAGAATGAACTGTACAAGCAGCAGGAGTCAGAGAATAAAAAAGTGAAAAACTTACTCTGTATTTCTCCAGTTAAAGGAACTGAAAACAAATTCAAGCCTCAAGCTGAAACACTGGGAGATGCTATGGACAAAATGATGAATGATCCAAGAAGCATCAAAAGAAGGTAGAAGGAAGAAATTACACAGTCACAGTACCAAAAAGAATTAGTTGGCACTGAAAAAATATAAGAAGTACGAAATGAACAAGAGCCAATGATAATGAAGGAAGATGTTCAAGCTGCATTTGAAGGCACTGGTGAAAAAATAAGGTCCCAAGAATCAATGGGATACCACCTGACATGTTTCAATTAACAGATTTAGCCCTGGATGTGTTTATCTATCTGTTCTAGGAAATTTGAAAGCCAGCTACTTGATCAACTGAATGGAGGAGATTCATATTTGTTCCTATTCCCAAGAAAAGTGATCTAACAGAATGTGGAAACTATAGAACAATATCATGAATATCATAAAGAGCCAAAATATTGCTGAAGATCATCTAAAAACAGCTAAAAAGTACACTAAAAGGGAACTGCCAGAAGCTCAAGTGGGGTTTAGAAGAGGCCATGACACCAGGATATCACTGCAGATGTCAGATGGATCCTGGCTGAAAGCAAAGAATACCAGAAGAATGTCTATTTGTGTTTAATGATCATGCAAAGGCATTTGACTGTGGGGATCATAACAAACCATGGCTAACATTGAGAAGAATGAGAGTCCCAGAATACTTAACTGTGCTCATAAGACTTAGCTGTGCTCATAAGCAATCTATACCTTGATCATAAGCCATTGTCCGAACAGAGCAAGGAAACATTAACATTGCATATTTTGAATCAGAAAGAGTGTGCATCAGGGATGTAACTTTTCTCCATATATAATAATTCAATTTGTATGCCTGCAAATAATTCATGAAGATGACTCTAAGAAACGGAATACGGTATCAGGACAGGATGAAGATTCATTAATAACCTGATTTATGCAGATGACACAACCTTGTTTGCTCAAAGTGAGGAGGACATGAAACATGTGCTGTAGATCAAGAACTACAGCCTTTGGTATGGATTACATCTCAACATAAAGAAAACAAAAGTTCTCACCATAGGACCAATAGTTAACAGCATGATAAATGGAGAAAGGATTGAAGCTATCTATTATTTCATCTTGGTTGGATCAAAAATTAACATCTTTAGGGGGAGCTCTGGTGGCCTAGTGGCAAGGAACTGCAACTACAATCCCAGAGGCGCACGCTTCGAACCCACCAGATGCTCTGCTGGGGAAGGAGGGACAATCTCCTCCTGTACCAGTCAGATCTGATTTGACGGTACACGCGCATACACACACACACACAAAAACACACACAAAATAATAAAAAAAAATTAACATCTTTAATACCAGCAGTCAGGAAATCAGGAGACTTATTACACTGGACAAATCTGCTATCAGAGATCTCTCCAAAATAATTAAGAACAGTATCAGTTTGAAGACTAAGATGCACCTAATTCAGGTCATGGTCTTCTCCTTCACCTGCTATGCATCAGAGAGCTGGACAATGAATAAGAATGACAAAATAATAGATTTCTTTGAGTTGTGGGGCTGGAGAAGGGTACTAAATAGCCCATGGAATGCCAAAAGAACAAACAGTCCTTCATCCCTCTCCAGAAGAGAAGAGGAAACACAAGAAGAAGCGCCTGGTGCAGAGCCCGAATTCCTACTTCATGGATGTGAAATGTCCAGGATGCTACAAAATCACCACGGTCTTCAGCCATGCACAAACAGTAGTTTTATGTGTTGGCTGCTCCACTGTTCTCTGTCAGCCTACAGGAGGAAAAGCAAGGCTTACAGAAGGATGCTCTTTCAGACAGAAGCAGCATTAAGAAAAAAATCAAGATGAAATTATCTCAATAAACAGAATTTTGGATATAAAAAAAAAAAAGAACAAACAGATCTGTCTTGGAGAAAGTGCAGCCAGAGTGCTCCTTGAAGGCAAAGATGGTGAAGCTTCATACCTCGCATTTTGGACATGTCACTAGGCGAGGCTTTTCCTTTAAAAAGGAAATCATGCTTGGAAAAACAGAGACTCAGCAAAGGACAGAAAGACCTCCACCAAGATGGACAGACCTGGTGACTGCAATAATGGGCTCAAGTGTGTTAGAGATGTAGGATTGCACAGGATAAGGCAGGGTTCAGAACTGTTGTTCATTCTGTTACTATGAGTCGTACTCAACTCAAGAGCACCTAACAAAAACACCTAGACAGTTCAATGGAAAGAAGATAAAGACTCTCTCAGTCTTTTGTTTTACTTTTATGCTATCAAAACCACACCATGGATTTATGAGTCATGACAAATACATCTATTTAATTAATGATTTTGGATCCTCAAAATAGAAATTGCCTTATAAATGTCTGGATTTCACTTTTTGTGTCTACAAAGTAATCAGAACATGGTCCTCAATTTTACCTGCATATCAGAATCACCTGGGGAATTTTGTTGTTTTATTTTTTTTTAAAGACCAGCATCCAGGTCATCCTCCAGATCAAATAAATTTTAATGTCTGGGGATGAGATCTCACCTGAATTATTTTTGTTTGATTGTTTATTTTTGAAGCTACCCAGATGTTTCCCATGTGCAGTCAAGGCTGAGAACCACTGAACCAGATAATCTCTACAGTCAATTTAGTCCCAGAATTCCAGATTTATGTCAACATGCTTCCACTGAAGTAGATAATTTTAATGCTAGGCTTTTATGTAATTAAATTAGCTTATCAGACAAAGTATTACTGAGAAACTATCATGTTGTTGTTATGTGCTGTTGAGTCGTTTCCGACTCATAGCAGCCCACGGCCTCTGACACACCCATCCCGATTACCCCAGTCACCGAATCAATCCATCTCATAGAGGGTCTTCCCCTCCTGCATTGTCCCTCCACCCTCCCAAGCATGATGTCCCTCTCCAAGGATCCGTCCCTCCTGGCAACATGTCCAAAGTATGTCAG
>NW_006399869.1:10243605-10259023 GCF_000299155.1 Elephantulus edwardii
CTATTTCCTTCAAAGCAGCTTGAACTTCTTCCTTCATCACCATAGGCCCTTGCTCAAATGTTATTTCATTAAATTCTTCTGTATGTGCCAATTCCCTTCAATACAATGACTCAGTATATTCCTTCCATCTTCTTTTAATACTTCCTGCATCATTTAATATTCTGCCTAAAGCATCCTTGTGTATAGCAATTCTAGGTTTGAATTTGTTCTTCAGTTCCCTGAGCTTAAGAAATGCTGAATGAATTCGGCCCTTTTGATCTTCTGACTCTAGCTCCTCACACATTTCATTGTAATATTTTGCTCTGTCATTCCGTGTTGCCTTTTGGAATCTTCTGTTAATCTGGGAGATTCACTGAAACTTGTCCACCATGGGTGACCTTGTAAGCATTTGAACACTGGTGGTATAGCATCCAGTGCATCAAAACAATCCAAAGATATCCCAAAGTACAGGAAACTGTCAGACTTGTCACAGTACTAATATGAACAAATGATAAACAAGCAAGTATACACACTTAAGCTATAAAATGTAGCAGCAGGCAAGTCAAATCCCCGATAGAACAAATGATAGGTATACCTCTAAAAGTAAACAACTATACACATAGATCTCATCTGATAGACTGCAGAGGAATCAGACTACAACTGAGGAAAGAATTGCTGGAGAAGCTCAATATCAGCATTCAAAATTAGGCTAGATGCTAAGTGTGGAATAGACCACCATTACTTATGTGCAAGTTTAAACAGAGGAAGAAAATCAAAACAACTCCACAGAACCAAAATAGTCTATTCCACTTGAATTTAAAAATCATCACAAGTAGTTTGAGGCACTGAAGACTAATGATCAAAAGCCAGATGAGTTGCAGAATGATATGAAAGATAAAATCCATAAAGAAAGCAAAAAGGTGATTACAAAAACAGGAAAGAAAATTTTTATATATATGTCAGAAGAAACTGAAAGTTGCACTAGATCATCCAGAAGCCTAAACACAGGGAAGAGATGCTGAAGTAAAAGGGCTGAATACAAGATTTCAAAGGACACCTTGAAAAGATAAAGCAAGGTATTATAAAACACTGTGCAAACAGTTGGAGTCAGAGAATAAAAAGTGGAGAACTCACTTGGTAATTTCTCAAGATGAAGAAACTGAAAACCAAATTCAAGTCTCGAATTGCATTACTAGGAGATGATATGGGTAAAATAATGAACGAATCAGGAGGCATCAAAACAAGATGCAAAGAATACTGTCACTGTCCCAAAAAATATTGATCAACGTTGAAACATTTCATAAAGTAGCATACGAAAAAAGAATGAATGCTAATGAAGGGAAAAGCGCAAGCTGCACCGAAGGCAAAAAATAAAGTCCCAGGAATCAACAGCATACAACTGACATGTTTCAACTAACAAATGCAGCCCTAGACATATTCCCCTGTCTGTGCCAGGAAATTTGGAAGACAGCTACCCTGAATGGAAGAGACCCCTATCTGTTCCCATTCCAAAGAGGTGATCCAGTAGAACATAGGAATTATCAAACAAAATCATTAATAGAAAATACAAGCACAATATTGTTAGAAGATCAAGCAAAAATGGCTAGAACAGTATACGGAAATAAAACTGCCAGAATTTAGAAAATTCTGGATTTAGAAAAGACCATGGAACCAGGGATATTACTGCTAATGTCAGATAGAGTCTGGTTGAAAGCAGAGAATACTAGAAGAATGTCTATTTGATTTTTGCTGACTATGCAGAGGCATTTGATTGTGAGGATCATAACAAACTACGGCTAGTATTGAGAAGAATGGGCATTCCAGAACATTTACTTATGCTCATGTAAAACCTATACAAGCAACTATTGCCCAAACAGAACAAGGGAACACTGCATGGTTTAAAATCAAGAAAAGTGTGTATCAGTGCTATAAATTTTCTCCACACCTACTGAATCCATCTCCAGAACAAACTGTTCAAAAGTTGGAATTTATGAAGAGAATTGTGGCAACAGAATTTGGAGGAAGATTCATCAATAATCTGCATTACGCAGTTTGCACAACCTTGTTCACTGAAAGTAAGGGGGACCTAAAGTGCTTGCTTCATTAGATCAAAGACCATAGCTTTCAGTATGGATTACATCTCAACATCAAGAAAACCAAAATCCTCACCACTGGGTCAATAGGCAGCATCATGATAGCTGGAGAAAAGTTGAAATGATTTTATCTTACTTGGATCCACAAACACCACCCTTGGCAGTCAAGAAATAAAAAGGTATGCTACATATGACATCATGCTTGGGAGGGTGGAGGGACGGCGCAGGAGAGGAAGGCCCTCTACGAGGTGGATTGATTCAGTGACTGGGATAATTGGGATGGGAGTGTCAGAGACAGTGCGATTGGCACAGGACAGAGTGGAGTTTAGGGCTGCTGTACATAGGGTCGCTATGAGTCGCAGGCGACTCGAAGGCACATAACAACAACAACATTGAGAAAGTCAGCTGTCACAGACCTCTCCAAAGAGCAATGATGTCAATTTAAAGACTAAGGTGTGTCTGATTCAGACAATGGTCTTTTTAAATCACTTTCTATGCATCTGAGAGCTGGATACTAAATAAGGGTAACAGAAGAAGAATCAAAGCCTTTAAGCTGTGATGTTGGAGAATATCCAATGGACTGCAAAAGGCATATGTATTGGAGAAAGTGCAGCCACAGTACCCCTTGAAGGCAAGGATGATGAGTCTTTGTCTCACATATTTTGGGCATGTTGTTTAGGATAGAATATTTCTTGGAAAGGGACATTGTGCTTGGAAGGTAGAGAGTCAGCAAAGGTGAGGAAGACCCTCAACCAGGTGGACTGACACAGTGACCAATGCTATGGCATCAACTATGTCAGAGATGATGAAGATTGCACTGAATAGGTCCGCATTCAGATCTGTGGTTCGAAGAGTCATAATCAACGAGACAGCACCTAACAACAACAATAATACAGCAGTTGGCTACAGTCCAAAGGAGAAATATGAGATTACAGAAGAAAAAAGAACCATTCCCTGTTGCTTCTACACTCTCAACAAACACAAAGAATAAGAGATTTCAAAAAGATTAATAGGCATGCAGCTACTGTATGGCAACCTTCATTATGAAACTAGCCACATACAACTGGAATGCACTCTGCTCTCAGTCACATGTACAATGCTAAATACTGCCTATTACTGCAGGCTACATATTATAGAATCTACAGGTCTCCATGGTAACGATACAGCCTGCCAACAAGGGTGGCAATTGTTCAATGTCAATGAAAATAACACTTCCCCTTAAACACACTCTTCCCTCTCTCCACTAACTAAAAAAAAAAAAAATACACCACACCACCAACACCTACATACTTCCCTCAACTGCCTCCCTACCAAACTTATGGAAAACCATGGAGCATTTGTTCTAACCCTTTAAAACATTTTTTATATCACTACAACTATAAAGAATTTTACATTTTATTCAAGACTTCAGTGTTCAAAAAAAATTTAAATGATACTCTATATCATAAACATCCTCCTTTTATTAATCAACTAGTTATGGGCTGACTAAAGTCCAGAAAATATATACCTATTATAACATGAGATAGAGTACCCAGACATTCAAATGAATCTTTTTAGTGCTACTCACTTTTAAGGATCATCAAATGGTGCATATAGTTGGACTACAAAGATAATATAATGTCAGACTTAGAAAAAGATTCAAAAACAGCCTGTCTTATAGAGATGACAAACTTTTTGTTTAAGTGGCCACAACTTGAAGCACATACAAGGAAAATAAAAACTAGAGTGATCAGATATAGGCCTGAGCATATAAAAAAGAAATTCTCACAGTTGGATCAATAAATATCATAAGAAATGGTGAATAAACAATTATGTCAGAGAAAAAATATATATTGCATTGGACAAATCTGCTGCAAGTTTTAATATGTTAAAAAGAAAGATGTCACTTTGAGGACCAGGGTAGTCTTACCAAACCTTTATTTTTTTCAAAAGGTACAGGGTCCAAATCAAGCAACCGTTCCACAGAATAAAGATGGGCAATCTCCTCCCATGCAATTTAGTACCTCTATAAACATGCTGAGGGTCAGCTGCGAGTTTGTTGCAACTCAAAAGTACACAATGATACTTAAGTTGGGTAACAAAAAAAAGATAAACTAATTGCCACATAGCAACTAACAAAAACACATTAAGGTTCTGAGACTTAAAGCAGGGACTATTAAAATCTGAAACAAAAACATCAACACCATGCACTAATGAGTGGTAAGGAGTTGCACTGCCAGTCTGAACCAATCAGCTGCTCCACAGGAGTAAGACAGACAATCTCCTCCCATATGATTTTCTGCCCTTGAAAATCCACTGGAAAGTCAATTCCAACTCAATGGTACATCACAGCATTAGAAGGAATAGGTATTTACTATAGCAGAAATATTTTCTTAGTACCTGATTATTCAAATTTTTTAATGATTTAATATATGCAGATGTACATTTTAATAAGACAAGCTCAATTCACAAATCAATCTGTTCTTCTTGATTCATTTAACACTGTGCTTAAAAATAAAAGTTCCAGAGTTGAAAGCCTTGGTTCGGACATCCACTCTACCACCAACTGACTGTATCAGTATTTTTCAACTTTCTCCACCTCAATAGCCTCTTCTAGAAAAAAAAATGAGATGTGTCTATTCATAATAGGTGAAATCATAACAACACCTGGCCTAACACACAAATGTATGCAATTCAATATCTACTATTAGTTACTACTAGAGAGCTTTGGTAGTCTAGTGGATAAGGAATTGAGCTGCCAGCCCAAAGGCATGTGATTCGAATCTATAAGTAATCTCATCGACTGAGATTTCTAGTCTCTGAAAATCCACTGGCAGGTCAGCTATGAGTCGGTTCTGACTCAGTGGCACATAACAACATTAGTTATTACTACTTATAGTGTTGTTGCTAGATGCTCTCAAGTCTTCTACTCATAGCGACTCCATGAACCACAAGATGTGACCCTTGGCCCATCCTGCACCACTGTCAGATTTCTGCCAAGATCAAACCCATTACTACAGTCACTGTGACAGCTCATCTTGTTAAGAGTTCTTCTCTCTTTTCCAGTACATGATCTTTTTCCAAGGACTGGCCCCTCCAGACAACATGCTCAATCAAAGTATGTGAAATCAAGTTCCATCATCTTTGTCTGTGTACCCTGATTGCACTTCCATATTGTTTTGATCTTTTGGCAGTTCATGGGATATTCAATACTTTTCTCCAACGCCATAATTCAAAGGTACAAATTTTTCTTTGGTCTTCCTTACTTATTGCCCATCCTTATTTCAGACGCATGCAAATCAGCTGAAAATACCATGGGCTTGTGTCAGGTGCATCTTAGTCTTTAAAGTGAATTCCTTGCTCTTTATTATTTAAAGAGCTTTTTGATAGCATATTGTCCCAGTGTAGTACTTATACTCTGGAAGATATTTAATCATATTTGATATAATATAAAACACTATTAAAAACCTAGACTTTTCATGTTTTATTTTTTAAAATTTATTAACAAGAAACTTTCTCATTTTAGTCTCTCACACCCAATGCACTTCATATTTTCCTATGGTTTATTTTTTAAAAAATAAGGCATGAAGCATGCTGGTAAGTGAGCCCTTCCCCCACAGCAGCTGTTGTGTGAAACTGACTCATGAAATGTAGACATAGAAATGAAATATTTGATCATCTGGCCCCATCCTCTTGCCAATGTAGGATTTTTCCATCCTATAATTTTAAAATACTCTAAATATATTGCTTAGTTTTGTCAAAAATCAATCTCAATGTTATATATGAGCTCCTCGTATTGTCAAAGCAATAAACTCATTAACTTCTGCTTATAAGAAAAAAAACAGTGAATAAAACAAACTTGTATCATGATTTTAATGTTCTGAGTGGCACTGGCTTTTTTTTTTTTTTTACTTTCAGAGTTAATAAAAAAAAAACCAAACCCATAACCAAATTAAGTCTTTTTTTTTAATTTGTCTAGATAATATTCCTTCATTTGAAGTAAGGATAAAGTTGCTCTTCCTACCTTCTTATGAATACATACAGAGAAAACATTTGGTCACACACACAGGCAGGTCAGGGAATCCATTATATATTCTGTTCTGTATATAGGTTCTCAATAGTGAAACTGAGATAAGCTCTATGTTAGAGAAGATAGTACAGGCTTTGTGTATTCACTTAACATTAACAATTACTGACATAAAGGTGAAGCTGGTTTAAAAACACTGGCCAACAAACATGAAAAGATGCTTAACTATACTAAGAATTATGAATGGTATCTAAACACTACATTATTTCACTTCTCAGAATGCAAAACTGAAAATGTTTAATGAAATTTGTTGCTAGTATGTATTCTTATACATCATTGGTCTAAAACTAAACTTGTACAGTTTTCCAATAAGCCATTTGGTAATAGCTATCGAAACTTTTAAAAAATGTATGTAATCTTGGTAACTTTACTTCCAGGCTCTTATCTGTGATCTATGGGTCTACTCAACAAAGCATATCTACAAACACATGGCCTAATTTCTTCGCAAGGGGCCTGGAATCTGAAGACACTTGTGTCCTCACAGGTGCTAGCTAAGTAATAACACACGCACTGCAGAAAAGTGATTAGAAAGAAGGAGGCAAATCACTAAATCATCTCACAAAAATAGTTTTTTTAAAAAAATGCACGAATTATATTTATAGAATTATTTACTGTGTTTAAATTAATACAAGTCAATGAAATATGCTGAGGGATGCATAAAATTTGTCTCCAAATGTTTAAACTTAGTAGAGACTTTGGGATAAGGATATACAGGAAAGAAACTTACATTGTATTGCTATCATTTTAGACTCACTCAAAAGTGTTTCTATTCTTTAAATAAGAAAATTATACATATTTCTAGGAAAAAATTTACTGTAGTATAAATTCAACATCATTGCTAAAAAGACTTTCCCTTGGATACTCTGCTCCAAGACTCTGTATTAAAAAAAAAATACACTAGTGATCTTGATTTTTATTTATAACTTATTATCTTTCCTCATGTAAAAGCAAGATTAAAAAAAAACATAACACCAGCTGATGCCATGGAAGTAGTGTTGCTGAAAAATACTAAATATAGCAAAGACCACCAGAAGAAGAAATCTATCTTAAAAGAAGTACAGTCATTATGCAAGGACACTAAGACTCCATCCACCTCACGTATTTTGAATGTGTGATCTAAAGGCACCAGTACCTGGAGAAGAACATTATACTTGATAAAGCAGTGGTTATTGTTACGTGTCGTCAAGGAAAAGATCAACCAAAAAAAGGAGTATGTTCAACAAGATTGAGTGATACAGAGAGACTGAGACATTAGGTTCAAACACAGCAACTAGACAGGATTTTCCTTATACATATGATTGCCACAGGTCACAAACTCTACAGTAGTTAAAATAACACTATCTTTCTTCATACATATTCACCCGTAATTACAATAATAGTCTTCAATACCTAGGTTAGCAAATCCTCCATCTATCCAGTTCACAGTAAATTCTGACTTCTCTGATGTCTTTAACACTTAAAAGTTATCACCACACTCAAAGATGTGATGGGCCTAGTGGTACAAGTGTGACATATGTTGCCATCTGTTTCTTTTCCTCCAACTCCTTTCTTATTTTTAAACGCCCAGTACACTATAATATAGTGAACTGGAGGGATCCTTCCCATAAACACTTCAGTCAACTTCATGAATCCATCGCATCTAGAAACTGAAATGATTTGGATCAATCTGAGCTTTTCTTCCTCAGCTTTTGTTGGTTTTTGTTTGTTGATTTCTTGGTGTTTTGTGGTGTGTGGTTTTTTTTAATTAATGGCATTTATTCATACATGTAGAAACTGAATTGCTGTGTGCTGTTCATATTTTTACTAAAATAATAAACACAGAATGATCTGTTTCCTTTCTCTCTATTTCCCTCTCCCCCCACCCCCTTCTTTCTCTTTTGAACATACCATAGCCCACCAAGAGAACAAACAGATCTGTTTTGGAGAGGGTAAAACCAAATTTCTCCTTGAAGAGAAGGATTTTGAAGGTATATCTCATACAGGAGAAAGAAGAGTTGTTGCTGCTATTATGTACCATCCCATCCACTTGTCTGTGACTCATAGTGACCCAATGTACAACAGCTCTGAAGCCTGCTCTGTGCTGAGCCAGTCACACTGACTCCGATACACTAACCTCTATTATCCAATCACTGTATCAATCCATCTCATCCCAAGTCTTCCTCTCCTGCACTGTCCTTCCACCCTTCTGAACATGATGGCCTTCCCCAGCTTTCCGCCACAATGTAGACTTTCAAGTCAACCAATTCAAGAACTGACTGGTCAGGTCCATCTACATGGACCTAATCAGACTCTGGCAGTCTCCACAGCAGCCACAGCCTTAACAGAGCGAGTTGCTGGCCTCTGCACATTGACTCTATTGTCAGGTAATTTTTTTTAAAGATCATAATACTAAAATGGATCAGATGGGTTTGGACCAGTAAGTTATCTTTGTGATTTCTCCCTGTATGGCTTAGTAGCAGAAGAAAGATATTTTTGGTTTTGGCTTTTATAATTCATTTTAACAAGAAACCAAGTATTTATTGACTTTAAAAAAAAAAGTTACCACTATACAACCAAGAATTTAGTAATTACAAAAAAGAGCATACCAAAATACTTTAAAACACAATAATATTATTAGATATATATATACACACACACATATGTACACAAAGAGGTATATAAAAAGTTACTTGTTAATATAAAGCTTCCAATAATAAGTGCTTTAAAAGAAAACAAGCCCATTCTTATTGGGTTGCTATTTACTCACTTAGAGGTGGCTGGAATTCTGAATAATTCACCTTACATTTTCCATTTTCTGAACTTACACAAATACCTACACCAAGTATACATACATCTATAAATGTAAGACATTTGTATTAAAACTACAATAATTATATGAAACCATACTAGATCCTTTTCTGCTTAAATGTAATTTTTTTAAAATATAATTTAAATAGTGTAGTGTTTGGACTAAGGAAAATGACTTCAAGTAGAATGTTCAAATCTTTAATCCTACAAGAGTAATCTTAGTGAAGATAATTTATTAGAAATAGTGATGAAATAGAAGACAACGTGACACACCATTAAATCCAATTCTTAAAAGGGTTTTCAAAACCTACAACCAGGAGAAAATAACATAGATGACTGGGATCTTCTAAGACTCAAATCCCTATTCACATCCAAAAACATCTCCAATAGGGTAAAAAGGGAAGCCACTGACTGGGAAAAAGGTTTGGTAATGACATGTCTGATAAGGGACTTATATCCAGAATTTATGAAATACTTGAGCACCACAACAAGATAAAGGTAAAGAATCCAATAGAAAAATGGGCACAGGATATGAACAGGCACTTCACCGAAGACGACATTGAGATGGCTAACAAGCACATGAAGAAATGCTCAAAATCCCTAGCCCTAAGAGAGATGCAAATTAAAACAATTATGAGATACCATCTCACCCCAGTCAAAATAGCAAAATTTAACAGAACAGCAAGCAACAAATGCTGGCGAGGTTGTGGAGAAACTGGAACCCTGATTCACTGTTGGTGGGAGTGTAAAATGGTGCAACCCGTGTGGAAAGCAGTATGGCGCTTTCTCAAAAAGTTGCAAACAGAGATACCATTTGACCCAGCAATTCCACTACTGGGAATATACCCTGAAGAGACCATAGATGACATCCAAGCAGATATATGCACTCCCATGTTTATTGCAGCTGTGTTCACAATAGCAAGGAGTTGGAAACAAGTGCCCATCAACAAACGAATGGCTAGAGAAGCTGTGGTATATTCGCACAATGGAATACTATGCTGCATTAAAAAACAAGGAACTCATGCAATATTAATCGAAATGGTTGACTCTGGAGAACATTATGCTGAGTGAAATATCCCAGTCACAAAAGGACAAATATTACATGATGCCACTGTTGTAGAATGGGAATAACCTCAGGGTTGGGGAAAGACTGAGTAAGATGTGTTCAATAATGTATACTGCACTGAAACAGAAGAGGGAGAAAACTGTGTAAAAGAGATATGTGACTAGGTATTTCTGTCATCACAGGAGTCTAGAGCGAGGGCTACATGGTGGAGGGGACCTGGGGGAGGGTTTGTAAAACAATGAAAGAATCCTTTCTTTTACTTTTCCATAATTTTTGACTCATGTACTTATAACTTGTTAGTTAAATTTGTGTCTTCTAGGTTGCAATCCCCCCATGATACATCTTCAGGGATATGAACATGTACGGCTGAGCACAATTAACAACAGTGCATCTAAATTCCAAAATCAATCTCCATAGTCTATGTGTTTCCTACTGCCAAAGGGGCCCTTTAGAGTAGTGAGAGAAGATCTTCACCCTGAAACCCACAGCGTCCCTTTTCAGCAGGAAGTAGCTAAGAGAATATGCCATCCCCTTTTCCTTATGAATCAGGGTGAAGTCTCTCTCAGGGAGGAGTGATAGGGAATGGCAAAGGACACACCGACAAAGGAGATTAATCAGAACTGACTTTGACAAGCACTGTGGCAATTTAACAATTAAAACAGACATTCGGATGGCGGGGAAGAAGAACAAACTGGGGAGGAGGGTAGAGAAAATGGTGCAGTAATGAAGGAATGAAAACCCTAAATCCCTGCAAATGTTCATTAAAACTAATAAAATTTTAAAAAAAGGGGGGGGGGTTTTCAAAAGGGTGACAGTATTTGACATTTTCAGCACATGGGCCTCCATTTCCCTTTCAAAAACCTGCATGTGAATATACAATTCCTGTTTACAGGATCTCTTTCTTCCTGTTTAATAGCCCCACCTCTAATCTGACAAAGGAAAAAAGCTGAAGGAACCTATATTTAGCACAGATACTCACTAGGGTATTTTTTATTCAATCAACAGGATACAAAGTTGTTTACACCTGAAAATTCTACCTAATTTGTTCACTGTCTAGAAGTTAATTGTGAACAAAGGAACATTATTTTAAAATTAATAAAATGTAACATTCCAATTTTTAAACTTCGTATCTCACAATAATTTTATTTCCAGATTTTAAATTACCCAATAATCTGAGGGGAGGACTGAAATTACCTTGTATACTTTGGGTATCCTGATGCTGGTCTACCATCCAATCTGAAACAAATCATAGCTGGCCCTCCAGTGGGTTTTCAGAGGCAATAAATTGTACAGGAGAAGAGTGCCCATCTTTTTCCCCTTAAAAACAACTGATAAATTTTATCTGCCTGCCTTTAAATTGGGAGCACCGCACTTCACCACTAAACCACCAGAGCACCGGCTTATAACCAAGTTAATTCCTATTCATAGGAATCATGTACAACTGAGGGGGAAAGGTCCCTGAATCATCCTCACAATAACAGTTCTGTCTGAGTCCACTGCTGCAGCCATGGTGTCAGTTCTTCTTGGTGAGAATATTCCTTCTATTCCTTCACTCTCTGCCAAGTGTGGTGCAGTTTATCAACTGATTTTCTGAATGCTGCTGCCATAAGCACTGATTGTGGAACCAGGTAAAATTAAACCCTTGATAATTTAAATCTTTTCTCTCTTGATCAGGATTTTGCTTATTGGTCTTCCTAGGAGAAGCTTTGTTTTATGTTGAATTATAATCCATACCAACTTAGAGGTCTTGTGGCTCAATGGCAAGGAGTTGTGCTGTCAATACAAAAGCAAACAGTTTGAATGCACCAGCAGCTCCATAAGGAAAAAGACAGGCTATCTCTTTGTGTGATTTATAGACTCTGAAAACCCACTGGAGGGTCAGCAAAGAGTTGGTTCTGAAACAGTGGTATCTAACAAAAATCCACAGTGAAGTCTGCCTTCTCTGATCAATTAAGTATTTCAAATCCTAGCCTCTCAGCAAGCAAGGATATGTCATCTGTACTAACACAGACTAATAATTGTTCCTCCAGTCTAGTATGAATTTATTCTTATCACTTGTTATGCATCAGAGACTTGGACAATGACTGGGGAGGACAGAAGGAGAATTGATGCCTTTGAGCTGTGGTGCTGGAGAAGAGTATTGAATGTATCATGGACTGCCAAGAAAACAAACAGATTCACCCTAGAGAGGGTTAAACCAGGCTGCTCCTTGGAGGCAAGGATTCTGGCGCTTCGCCTGACATACTCTGGATATGTTGTAAGGAGAGACAGGTCTTTAGAGAGGGACATCATGCTGGGTAGAGCAGAGGGACAGCGCAGGAGGGGAAGACCCTCTATGAGGTGGATTGATTCAGTGACAGCGGTAATCGGGATGGGTGTGTCAGAGGCAATGAGATTGGCACAGGATAGAGCACGGTTTAGGGCTGCTGTACATAGGGTCGCTATGAGTCGCAAATGACTCGACGGCACATAACAACAACAACAACAACTTCTCACACACAGATAAAATATTATTTGATCTGGTAGACATACCTACAAGCAAATTATTATCAGAGTACTTCTAATTTTAGCTAAATTACAGGAAGGCATTAAAATGTAAACTTTTTTCAATTACTTTGTCAGAAAGAAGGAACACACTACACATCAGTACTTCTAGATGTTTTGTATAAGGACCTCTGTGTGTGTGTGTGTGTGTGTGTGTGTGTGTGCGCGCGCGCACGCGCGCACACACACACACACACATACACACACCCCTTCATCCTGCCCAGATCATAGCTCCTGTTGACTGTGCTGCGTGACAGGACACAGAGACCAATGTAAAATCTCTATGGAGACAACTTTTATCAAAATGTTTCCCTAGAGAAAACTTGTAGGTTATATACTGGGTCACATTATATGATACACTTAAACCATATTCATTAAGGTTGCACTAATTAGTAATTCTGCCCATGCTAACATCAATTATACCAGGAAAATGCTAAGAAAATTAATAATGCAATTAAATCTGTATGTAGGCACATTTGCCCTACTTAAGAATAGAATTTAAGAATCCAAGAATATTAGTTGAATGCTAATTACAAATGAATACTTTCTTAATTCACTAAATTAATTCTACTAGAATAGGAAACGTCTTGTTTTTTAAAAGTATTACCATTATTCTTTAAGCTTGTTGATAATGAGTTTCATGTGCTTTTTCATATGCTACAATTTCCAAAATTTGTCCTACCCTATGAAATAAGCTCTGTAAGGTTTTTTTTTTTTAGGTTTTGGGGTTATTTCTTTACTTTTTCTGCAAATTCATTTCCATTTCCTAGAATGTGCCTCAGGTGTAAAAACCTAATGTCTTTTTTTGCCCCATCCTAAACACACAACAGAAATGCAACATAATCACAATATTTAAGGATTTTACCATGATAACGTGGTAATTTTTTTAAATCAAGGTAAATTTCAAAATGGTATTTAATAACAAATTTCAAGAGATTAGGCCAAATTAACAAAATTTAAAAAGCATTGCCCTAAATAGTTTTCATGACTACAAATCACCTATGAAGCATATAAACTGACCTTATTATAGAGGTCTAAGTATTAGAAACTAGTGGTGGTTAGAGACCAGAAGCCTCATAGCCAAGGAAGGATTGTTTACAATGGTCAGAAATAGAGGTTATGAGGAATAGAACAGACCTCTCCAACTCAGCTACACAACCTCTTTTTTTGAGTCTACAAGTTTCCTGTAAGAATTGATTAAGAAGGGTTACCAAACTTTATCATGGCTTGATTAAATTATATTTTATTCTATTACAGTTTGAAGAAAATAATGTGTACTTTAAATAAACATAGCTGTTAAGATTTATGTGTCTATTCTCAGTCATATTCCTTATACAACTCCAGCAGCTTAATCACTGTTGGGCAGCTTGTAGAAAAATTGTTAGTGGTAAAAGACTTCAGGTATGAGAGCACATTAACAGGCTTAAATCTCTGGTCCAAACACTTTCAGGCTACTTATCTGACAACTCCTTTTTTTAAGATCTCCATGAACGTAAATCTTTGTAGAAGATGACTGTCTTGTCTTTCTCCCACGGACAAAAGCATGAAACTTCTTGATTACCAGTCAGATGTCTTATAAACACACCACCATTCAAGTTCCTTTAATCACAAAGAGACATCCCAATCTCTACTTGCTCTAAAACTGAACTCCTGATCACTGCCATTAAGCAGCAGCACCTTTTCATCCCTTTAACAAAACCTACTTTTTACACAAAGCCCTCTTCTCCATCAAATAATACCTTCATCTCTGCAGAAACCTTAAAGTCATCCTTGATTCTTCTTTCACCTTCCAAATGTAACAGAGCTTGTTAGCCCTACCTTCATAATACAACCAGCATTTCATCATTTCTCCCTGTACCTGCTACACAATGGTCTGAGCCTAGATTATTTTATTCGTTCCTAAGACTGGGCTACCTGTTTACAATGTAATAATATTAAATATTCCAAGCCCAGAGTTCAAAAATATCCTATCAGTTGGCTCCCCAATACACTCTAGATACACATTATCAAGCCTTCTAGGCCAGTTCTCTAATGTCAACAGTCTCCCCTCTCCTCTTGCTTGGCTCTGTTCCAGTCCTGAAGTTCCATTTTTACTATGCTACTACTCACCACGCCATTTGCCCCCTCCTCTATTCACCACAAGTCTGGCTCCCTCAATTCATTCAATCTTTCAAATATCACATAAGTGAAGCTTTCTCAATATGGCTTTTTTCCCCTCTTTCTCACAAACTCTTGTATCATATGAAATTATATGTATGTCTGGGAATAAGCACTTAAATGTATTATGAGAATGTTTCAATTGTTCATCTCTGTATGTCCAGTTCCTAGAAGACAGCCCAGCACACAGATCTTATCAAACATTTATTGAATTACTTATTTTCTATTCTTAAGACTCAGAAAATACTTTTCTGATACCTGCTAGGGTACAAATCTTTCTGCATTGATATTCACGGTAAAAGGAAAAATACAAACATTTTAAAATCCACATTAATACAAAAGAAGTTACTATTATGCTAGCCACTCCAGTTCTTACAGATACCCTTCTCTGAAGATATCTAGTCACATCCTTATGTTTGTAATGCATCCTTTCCAGGTTAATCAGCAAAATTACTCACATTATAAAAAAGAATATTTCAACAATAAGAAAATATTTTTCCCAAGAACATAGCTAAAAAAATATGGTAGAACCAGGAAAAATATGATCACACAATTTTTAGAGATATTTGTTATG
This sequence comes from Elephantulus edwardii, assembly GCF_000299155.1. Classification (NCBI taxonomy): domain Eukaryota; kingdom Metazoa; phylum Chordata; class Mammalia; order Macroscelidea; family Macroscelididae; genus Elephantulus; species Elephantulus edwardii. The sequence continues at coordinate 10,258,872 of NW_006399869.1, forward strand.
TAAGAGGGAAACTAGACATCTCTAATATTTTAGGTTAAAACCAACACATGTTATTATATATAAAATCTTTATCAGTGCATATATATTATAATCATATATATAATCAGCCTATGTGTATTTTATATATATAGATCTTGATATCTCTCTCTCTC
>NW_006399869.1:10259123-10285380 GCF_000299155.1 Elephantulus edwardii
CGAGAATGAATACTGAGTCTACAAATAAATTTTACAGAACTCTATACATTAAAAAAGTAACATTTAATTTTGTGCCCAGAATATACAAATATCTTTCACAGCTCAAAATAAAAACAAACCTTAAAATTATAAATTCAATGTGATTGCACTGACTCCTACAACAGTAAAAGGACACAGTAGAAAAACCAGCAAAAGATGGGGAGGGGGAGGGAAGGCTATAGCTTCATTAACTGGAGCGTTCTAATGTGCATTTCTTAGTTCTGACAATCATAACATGGTTCTACAAGGGGCTGACAGCAAGAGAACTTCAGTGATGAGAATACAAGACTTCTTTGTACTATACTGGTGACTTTTCAGCTACCCTAAATTGTTTCACTATAAGAATTTAAAAGGGAGAGAAGACAGAGAAATACATGAAAGACCTTCACCCAAAGATAAGGATGGTGAATAAGTAAATGAAAGGACACTAATTATTGACCCTTGCTATTATGTAATGAGTGAAAATAGACACCTAACTGACTTTCTGGCAGGATTTCAGAGGCTGTAAACCACACAGGAGAAGACTGCCCATATTTCTCCTGTGGAGTGGCTGGTGGATTAGAATCATAGGCCTTTGAGTTAGGAGCGCAACTCCTGACTCCACTAGGCCACAATAAAATGCAAAATGGGTACTTATAGCAACTTTACCATAGTTAAGTTACTGAAGCAGCCCAAATGTTCACACTGTGGCAAAAGCAAAACATGGTATAGACATATACAGAATATATTACTCTATTCTATGTGTTATGTGGAGTAATAACTCCACAAATGTGTAGTATTAATCAGCCATAAAAAGGAACAAAGTAGTGATAGATCATAGAAGAACCTTGAAAATGTTTTGCTCATTGTAAGATGTCATCTGCAAAAGACCACACATATTCTTCAAATACAAAGGTTAATAGCATCTAGAAAAGCCAGGAGTTGGTCTGTGGTGTCAAAGGTTCACTGTTCAAAATGGCTTTCCTACCCACTTAGTTTGACTTTGCCACACAGATGCACAAGGACATGCAAATGGGATGTATTGGTCTATTCACAAGGGGATTTACTCATCATTAAATTGAGTGGACTCAGCAGCAAAAATTGAGAATCTCACAATGCAGCAGAGAATGCAGAGTGTGAGTCCTTTGAGACCAAAGATTCCTATGTCACTCAGATCGGGTCCTACACAGCAGCAGCAGCAGCAGCAGAGACCTAGAGACCTGACATGAGACAGAGCTGACCTTGGGAATGCTACCCCCCAGCACCAGAGGTGGGAATCTTTGTCCAAATTTGCTGGAGGACTAGGGAGAGATGCCATAACTGGCATGACCAAGAATTTTGTAACATTTACCTAAAGCCACGGGGCTGAAGGCTGAGGTGCCTCCAAGTACATTTCAGAAGATATATTGACTGACTGCTGCCATAGTGAATTATATTATAGCCTTTGACTTCCCTGATAAACACTACAATGGGAGGAGAAGGGGTGGTATATCACATGTATTAATGCCATTTCTATAAAATGTCCAGAACAGGGTTCTACATAAAGTAGATCATTGGTAGCCTTAAGGAACTGGGGATAAATAGGTTAGTAAAGAATGACAGTTAAAATGTAGGGTTTTTTTGAGGAAACGAAATGTTCTAAATCAACCACCATGATAGTTGCTTAAATCTGAGGATACTTTTAAATGGGCAATTGATATGGTATGTATCTTGATGAAGCTGTTAAAAATGGACATAATGGATAGCACTCAACCTTGGTTTAGGACTTTAAAAATTAGAAATATTAAAAAAGCCAACAAAAAACAACTATGAGGTATCATCACACCCCAGTAAGAATAGCATAATTTAACAGAACAGCAAACATCAAATGCTGGCAAGGCTGTGAAGAAACAGCAACCCTTATTCACTGTTGGGAGTGTAAAATGGTGCAACCACTATGGAAGGCAGTATGGTGCTTTCTCAAAAAGTTGGAAAGAGAAATAGCATTTGACCCAGCAATTCCACTACAGGGATATACCCTAAAGAAACTTAGAACTGCCACGCAAGCAGATATATGTACACTCATGTTTACTGCAGCTTTGTTCACAATAGCAAGGAGCTGGAAACAACCCAAGTGCCGCACCACCAACAAACGAATGGACAGAGAAGCTGTGGTATGTTCACACGATGGAATACTATGCTGCCTTGAAAAACAAGGAACTCATGAAATATTATACAAAATGTGTGACCCTAGAGGACATTATGATGAGTGAAATATCTCAGTCACAAAAGGGTAATTAGTGCATAGTGCCACTGTTAAAATGGGACAGACATCAGGGTTGGGGGAAAAAGTAAGAGGGGATAAACAATGTATACTGCATTGAAACAGATGAGGGAGAGAACGGTTTAGGAGAAATATATAATTAGGTAATATTGTCATAACAAGAGCCCAGAATGAAAGATGCTTAGTAGAGTGGACTAGGGGGAAGGGGGATTGCATAACAATGAAAGATTTTTTTTTTTACTTTTCAAAGAGAAAAACAAACTAGGGAGGAGGGGTGGACAGAGAGGAGAGTATGCAATAATGAATGATTGGAAATCCAAAATCTCTGACAACTCTGATTAAAATAATTTTTTTTTTTAATTTGCAAAAAAGAAAAGCCAACAAATTTATGGGCAGATCAGGATATAGAGCACTTGTAACTGCTGATAAGAGTCATTTTGTGCCAAAAATTAAATATAATCTTAAAAAGGTGAGAATTAGTATACATAAATTGTACTTCAAGATATATGACAGTTAAAAAAAATTATATCTAAATTAATTGCACTTGATAGTTTAGTACGTTTGTTTGAATTTCCTAGTAGGTTGCTTGCAAATATAAATTATTACTGCAAGAACTATCAAAATTAGAAATATCAGCAAATTTTGCCCAGCATAAATTTGTCAGATTGGCCTAATGGTAAGATGCTGGGCTGAAATCCCAAAGGCACAGTGGTTCTAGGCAACCACCCACGGTGTGACAGAAAGATGGGCAATCTACTCCCCTGTGATTAATTGTCTCTGAAAACCCACCATAAAGTTAGCAGCAGGTGGGTTCCAACTCCACAGTATACAACATATGTGAAAAAGACACTCACTATAGCACTCTGAAATATTTTAATGGTTAAACATACACAGAAGTTGTTCAGCTGCTATTGTTACGGGCCCTGTAGCTGGAAAATATTACAGATGGCTTTTCAGTGAGTTCTCAGAGGCTGTAAAATGCAAAAAAAGTTGCTTATCTTTCTCCCAGGGAGTAGCTGGTGGATTCTAATGAGAGTGTTTTGGATTTGTCATACAACTCCTTACCACTAAGCCACCAGAGAGCTCCCTAAAAAGATGCCAAATTGTACTTTTGGATAAACAAGTAAGAGGCAGATATATAGATGTTACTGTTGTTGTTATGTGCCATCGAGTTGTTTGCAACTCATAGCGACCCTATGCACAAGAGCCCTAAAGCTGTTCTATCCTACGCCAACCTCGCCATCTCAAACACTCATTCCCACAACTCCAATTACAGAATCCATCCATCTCATCGAGGATCTTCCTCTCCTGCGCCGTCCCTCCACTCTCCCAAACATGATGTCCCTCTCCAAGGACCAGTCCCTCCTTGCAATATGCCCAAAGTATGTCAGATGAAGCTTCAGAATCCTTGACTCCAAGAAGCACTCTGGCTTCACCCTCTCCAGGACAAACCTGTTTGTTCTCCTAGCAGTCTATGGTATATTTAACACTCTTCTTCAGCACCACAGCTCAAAGGCATCAATTGTCTTTCTATCATCCCTATTCACTGTCCAACTCTCTGATGCATAGCACATAACTGCGAGGACTATAACCTGGATCAGGTGCACCTTAGTCTCCAGCCTGACGTCATTGCTCTTCAGCACTCGAGAGGTCCCTCACAGCTGACTTTCCCAACGCAACTCGTTTCTTGATTTCCTGACTGCTGTTACGAAGAGTACTGACTGTGGAGTCAGGTAAAATAAAACTGTTAACTATCTCAATCTCTTCACCATCCATACTGATGCTGCCAATTGGTCCAGTGGTGAGAATCTTTGTTTTCTTGATGTTGAGCTTCAATCCACATTGAAGACTGCAGTCCTTGACCTTCTGCAGCAAGCACTTCAGGTCCTCCTCAGTTTCAGCAAGCAGGGTTGTGTCTATCTGTATAACACAGGTTGTTGATGACTCTTCCACCAATCCTGATGCCACATTCCTCCTTGTATAGCCCAACATCTCGGATGATCTGTTCTGCATACAGACTGAAAAGGTATGGAGACAAAATACATTCCTGACGAGCCCCCTTCTTGATTTTGAACCATGTAGTGCCTCCTTGCTCTGTTCTGACAACTGAGTCTTGGTCCAAGTATAGGTTTTGCAAAATTAGTATCATAGGAGAAATATTTTACATTTTTATATGGATTTTTTAACTCTTGATAATGAAATACTTTTAGTTACAACTAAATTTTTCGCTATTATTTTAGTAACAAAATTGGTTAAATCTTTGCAACTAGATCTTTTTTTAAAAAAATCTTTGTAATTAAATAAATACACACCTAAAAAGCAATCACTAGTGATTGGGAATTACAGATGCACAGAGAGAAAAGTTAAGACCACTGTATACTCTGGTTGAACTTGATGTGCAAACTGCATATAAATATTACTACTACAGAAAATATCTCTAAGTAAATAATATTTAAAACATTAATTTAAATATAGATGTAGCTTAAGTACAAGTCATGAACATTTCTGGAAGATTAAAAACACTCTAGAAACAGAAAGGACATTATCATGTACACTTACAAAGCAAGTAAGCCCTCAATTACCAGAAGAAAATGAGCAATTCTCACAGGAGACTATGTATTTAACCTTTCTTTGTGACCTCAGTAACCCACAAAAATAGAAGAAAATAAGGAGTGTAAGAAATAGACAAGAAAGAATAGTTTAGAAGTAAAGGTATAATTTAAGACAGAGAAAGAGAGAGAAATGTACAAGGAAAAAGTCATAAAAGCAAGAACTCACTGTCCTGGAAAACCTTCTAGCTTTCTGTCCTGCAATGCTGTGACCCTCCACCTCAAATGAGGATATTTTCTATACCTTGTATACAAATCAAAGAGAAAGCACATTTCTCACCTCAGCTACTCAGTGGCCACATGCTCAGCAACTCAAAGACATAATTTAAACACAATATACACTCATCACAACCAGAGTCTCTGAGTGTACTTTTGTAGGATTTCAAAAATACTGAAGACTCCTTGAGATCTCAGGTTTCCAAATCAGGCATGTTGATTCCATAGCTGAGACTACGAAGTACAACTATGAAATACAAGTTAACTAACTTCAGATAACTTACTCTCTTACACAAGGTATAAGCTTATGAATTCTTGATTTATGTACATTGATTATTCCTTAAGTCCAGTCAAAATCTAATCTGCCTAGGTCCTTTCTGAACAATGGCCAGACAACACAATTAACTTAAACATCAATACAGTTTGCACATGGCCACCCTTAGAGATGAAGTTATACAACGGATCCACAGCTGACCCTCCAGTAGGTTTGCAGAGGAAGTAAATAGCACAGAAGGACACTGACATTGCCCACCTTTTCCCCATGGTACAGCAGATGGATTTGAACCACAACTCCTCAACACTAGGCTCCCAGAGCTCCCCTAGAAGTGCCAAAATGTCTACCCCTCAAGTTCCCAAGCCTTCAAAAGTTACTCATTTAATTCTGGACCCTGATAGCTCTCTCTGTAAATATTCTCTCTGACTTTTTCAGTCAACACTGATAACTAAAGCTTCCCATTATGTCACTCCATAAAAAGGCTAAACTTTATTAAAATAACTCTATGTTGGAACTTCAAGTAGCACACAAGACATGTCACTTCTATTTCTAAGAAACTAGCAGAAGCCTGTCTGTTACTATTTATCATCAATTAATCAGAAAATATTAACACTGTGTCTTAAAAGAAAAATAGCTATTAAGTATTATTAAAACCATTATATGAGGTGAGCTCTATTATTTTAAAAATAACCCAACTTTTTTGAGAATTTGAGAATGAGGTTTCTGCTAAGCACCAGCCTTTAATCTAAAAGTACTCTCCAGCCTACTACATCACCTCCAATTGCTTTATAAATATGATTGTTTTCCAATTTAAGCAAAATTAGATTTTATACCCAAAGTTCATCTATAAAGTGTAAATAACCTAATGAAGAGCACTTTGGAAAACATCCTAAACATATCAGAATTTGTTTTTGTAAAATTTCGTATTAAACAATGCAGGCATTTATACTCAATTTTTTAAGTACTCTGGTATCTCCGTTTCTTCTCATATAAATTGAAGATGGCACTTCCTGCTTTATTGGTCTGATGTATAAGAACTAAATAAAACAAGCCATGCAAAAACATCTAGCAAACATTTTGCCCTATAACAGACAATAAAGGTCAACAGCTATTTTAACATATTTCCACAGCTATCCTTTCTGAACTATGCTGTACCTAAACAGCAAATGAAAATCAGGAATAAAAACTCAAAATAGTATTTGATGTATCATTATATTGACATGCAACAGCTAACGTGGCACCTTCAAAAAGACCCTGCATTTGCACAATAGAAAAGATGTGAAAATGTTTAACAGAAAAAAAAAAAACCACCCACACACAGTGTCTCTTACTCTTTAAAGATTATCTTAAAATTATTGTTTAAGGACTTCCATTGCAATCGCTTAACAATTAATTTTTCATGTCAGGTTGTATCACTCTATAATTAAGCACTTCAAATTGAACTGTCCTGGGTAGGCTCTCAAATTAAACTACACAAATTTTATGATTTGTGTGTGCGCATGCGTATGTATGAGTAAATAACTAGAGCTTTGGTAGCCTAGTCGATAAGCAGTTACACTACAGTTCAAATCCACCAGCTGCTCTTTCAAGAGAAAGATGAACAATCTCATCCAGAAAATTTACAGCCTCCAAAAAACCTGCTGTAGAGTCAGCTACCAAGTCAGTTCCAACCTGACAGCAGTAAGTTGAATTTGTTGTAGAAATGGGGAAGGGGAGCGGCCCAGGGGGATAAGAAAGCTGCACAGTTACAATTTTAAGACATAGTTAGATAAAATGAGAGTTGTAAACAGAAAATTTTCGTAATGGTGTAAGTCAAAAAAGAAATTCTTTAGAATGTGATTTAAATTTAACTGAGTTTTTAATGCTATATATTAAATCTTAATTAATATAATTAGAGATTTAAAATAAAGATTCACTCACTGCCATATTTATCTTCCTCCGCCAATTGAAGTTTTCAGTTAAAAAAAAGTGCTCAAATAAATAATTCACAACACTGTATACACATATATTACACATTTGGAGAGACTTTGCCACCTTCAAGCAGTTTGGAAACAGAAAGTTTTTACTTTTAAAAAAAAAAAACACTAAAAAACTGTTTGGCATATAGAAGAGTTTTTATATAATAGCTCATTTAAGTCTAAAATTGCTATGGCACAGAAAAGTTCTCTAAGAAAGCATTAAATCTATGCTCCCAAAATGATGCAGATAAACATTAACCTGGACAACAAATAAATAACCAAATAATACAGGTTTACTATCTTATACCAAAAAGACCAAAATCCTAACAGACAAATATTTAAAATATCTTAATATCTACGTGTGTGCATGTGTGCATGTGAATATGTATATAAAATCTTTGTAAATTTTTTAATCTCTATTGGTGGTAATACTTTGTGTCTGTGGCAGTAATGTATTCCATTTATGTAGACAATTACATTTATAAAACACTTAGCATTCTCATTTAAGTCATACATCAACTCTAAATTATAGTAAAGGAGGCAGCGTGCCTGATTTTACGGATGAGAAAAGCAAGGCCCAATCAATGTTGCCAAGGTCATGTAGAGTATAAAGACGACCATCCGTCTCTAGCTAATACTTCCTCATTAGAATTTTTGTCAGGTGCCACTGACAGGACTACTGACTCATGTTGCTGTTGTTATTTGCTGTCAAGCCTAGTACGACTCATAGAGACCCTATGAACAAAAGACCTGAAGCCTTTCTATAATTATCGCCTTTGTCAAAGTTCATAGCGATTCCAGAGGTATGTTGTTAATGAAGGAGATGCCACTCCTGCTTCCAAACTGACTCACAGCAATCCTAGAAGCATATATCAGAACCTTGCCCTATCTGCACTATCATCAGTCTCCACCATGTTCAAACCCATTGCTGTTGTTATTGTTCTATGCTGTCAAGTCGAGTGCAATGCACAGCAACCGTATGAACAAGAGATCTGAACCCTGTCTCACCCTGTGCCAACCTCATTTCTTACCTACTTAAGCCCAGTGTTGCCGCAGTTACTGTGTCAATCAATCTCACTGAGGGTCTTTCTCTCTTTCACGGACTCTCCATCTCTGAAAGCGTAATGTTCCTCTCAAGGAATCACCTCCCCAAAGTATGCTGAGACAAAGCTTCACCATAATTGCCTTCAAGGAGCACTCTGGTTTTACTTTCTCCAAGACATAACTTTGTTCTTTTGGCAGGCCATGGGATATTCGGCACTTTTCTCCAAAACCACATCTTAAAGGCATCGATTCTTCTCTCCTGTCATGCTAATTCACTGTTCAGCTCTGAGGTACACAGAAGATGGGTGGAAATGTTATGCTTCATCCCAAAATATAGTACTAGAGCAACTTAAATGAAAAGGAAAAGTCATAGTTTTATTGATCATTTTTTTCCTTGATCTAACAAGAAAGTAAATATATTAATACATACTGATATCTAAATTTTGGATATGTTTGAGTATCAGTGTATTCTTGTGTGTATGTGTATGTGTTTTATTAGGAAGATAAATGAAATAATAAAGTCCAGAATCCAAGAAAAGTAAATACATGCATACCTAAATATAATCCAAGTTAAAACTGAAGTCCAGGCTTAGAACCTCATAATACCAGTTCTAAATTCCTATTTTTACTTTTTAGTTCCTTCTGTCTTTTATAAAAGTCACAGTGACTAAAAAAAAAAAATATTTCAAAAAAAAGTCATAGTGACTAAGTAAAACTAAATCAGTATCACTTAACCAGGCAATGCTAAGAATTCATTTTAGCTCAGTCTTAAAATAATCACTAAATTGTATAATATTTTAATACTAAAAATCATTTTCTAAGAGTTACATTTTAAAACTGTACCAAAGTGGATGGTGACCCAATAACATAGAAATATTTGTGACATGCTAAAGTATTATAAAATATAATCATAAAAAAAAGATCAAGAGGAAAGTTTCACCTTCAAGAAATTTTGCCACTTATAAGAGGAGATAAGATTCATATATACCTAATAATCATGAAATAATTATTATATTTAATGCCTTAAAGAGATGACAAGCTAAATACAATAAGGGTCTCATAAAATTTGACTTCTAGCACCAGTAAGCACAAAAACTTCAAAAAGAAAAAACTTTTAAGCTATTTTTTAAAGATGACCAGATAAGTATAAGGGAGGAAAACAAAACCAAAGCCATTACAAACTAAATTATTCACAATACAGAGTGTCCCTATAAGACAGAGCTGAATTTCCTGCCTTCTCTCTCTCCCACAGACTAGCTGGTGGATTCATGCTGTTGACCTTAGAGTTAACAACTAAATGCCTTAACCACTGTGCCACCAGAGCTCGTTAAGTAAAGAAACTCAACGAATCAAACTCAGTCAGTTGACTTGAATTCATGACAACCCTCCACTGGATTTTTTTTTTTTTAATAATTTTAATGAACATTTACAGAGATTTTGGATTTCTATTAATTCACTGAACCACTGGATTTTTTCTGAGCTCTAAGTCAACAAGAGACTCTCCCTCATTCTCCCTTGCAGTAGCTGGACATGTTCAAGACACTAACATTTAGTTAGCAGTCCATACCTAACCCATTACACCACTGGGACTCTATGAAAGTGAGGAAGAGGAGTATTAAAGAAAGAGCTCTGCCATGAGCTAAAAAAAATGGGAAATCTAAAGAAATGTTCATGGGATCCTGAGAAAACTCTGAAAATGAATGAAGTCCTAAAAAAGAAGTCTAAAAAAAGAAAACTAACTACAGTTATCTTCCCCCAAATTCTACACTTCAAGAAATCAGTTCCAACAAAGAACTAGTTCATCCAAAAGATAATGAAAGATTACGGTTCTCTGTTAATACAAGTATGATACTAAAACATCACCATCAACATAAGTATGTTGTACTCTCGCAATGCTAAATGAGGTCTTTGAGTTTTTTCCTCTAAAATGTCATCTGAAAAGTAAGCCTGTGCCAAAAGAACTAGACAGTGCCTACTTACCAATGTTAAGCTTACTGATCATGGATAAAATAGAAAATTCTGGTTAGAAAGGGAGAAAAAATGGATAAAACTCACATTTAATAAACACCAGGATTCTTTGTCTCACAGAGACTGAAAAACACCCAAAACTGTTTTTCTAAATCACCCTTCTAACATGGAACTGATGTCACACCAGGGGCTATCTCTCAACCAAGTAATAGACTGATCTATAAAAATAAACAGTAACATGTAGATTTTGTTCCCTAGAAAAATTAGACCATTATCATGAGACCAGCACATCATGTCTGGACAAGGAAGAAAAACCTGAAGAATAGAACCTAGGAAGCAAGGCAGAAATGGCAGAGAACTGCAACCAACATCACAGACAATTTGTGTGTAAACCAATGAATGGAAAACTAATTAACTTCATGAACATTCACCTCTAGAACAGTAAAAGGTGTTCAACACAAAACAACAATAACAAAAGTACATATCAGAACTTCTTTTTTTGGAGCCTTCATTTCAACAGTCAACTAAGACTAAAAAATGAAAAAAAAAGGAAATTGGTATCTGAAAACACAGAGTAGAAGAAAAGCATGGGAACCTAAAAACATTTTTCGTGAAATCAATAGCAAAGTCATTAAAGGGGAGAATTTATACTATCAGTTAAAATTTAGAAACAAAATTCATTTTCTCAAAGAGTTACTGGGACTGAAAGGTTTTTGTTGTTTGTTTTTTTTTAAAGAGAGAAACTAGGATAAAGGACATTTTACAATCAAAATCATTTAATCTGTTTCAGATATGTAAAAATTTTCTTCTTATATTTACCAAAAATTTCACATGGCTTGATAAAAATAATAGATTGCTTTACATCAGAATTTGAGAGCTATTGTACAGGGGAAGCCAGCTAAGGGCTTTTTTTTTATAATTTTAATTTCCCTCCTGCTAACTTATCTGAAGGCAGGTATTGCTTTCCTGAAAACTGATTCAGTATTTTACTCCCTTTCTTTAAAGAAAAAGAACATTTACTCACTTTCAATTAAAAAAAAAAAAATTACATATAGCAATCCACAGAAAATAATGTGCTTAAGATAATTTTAAATTGTTTTAAATTGTTCCCAGATAACTACGGTAATAGTTTCTGTAAATGGCAGGTGCTATGTGAAAATACAGGGAGCATTTGTGGCTCAGTGGTAAGATGCACATACATGAAGGCACAAAGTTCAAATTCACTAGCTACTCTGTTGTAAGACAGGCAACTCCTCCTGTGTGACTTATGCCTCTGAAAATCTGCTGGAGGGTCAGCTATGGATCAGTTCTGACTCAATCCTAGTTAACAATAATGTGAAAATATTAAAAAATGCATACTCCTCTAAAAAAAATTGCCACCACTTGTCTGTCAGTTTGCCATACTATTTAGAGCATTTAAAAAAAAAAAAAAAGATGCCTGAAGATTAAGATGTACCTGATTTCTATAAATAGCTTCTCATGTATGTCAAAGCAGGACAACGAATAAAAACAATGCCTTTAAATTATGTACAATGTTGATGAAGAATAATGACTACACCATGGACTTTCTGAACAATGAAGAACTGTGTCTTAGAAGAAGTCTAGAAAAAAAAATGTTCCTTAGAAATGCGGATGATGAGAGTTCCTCTTTATACACTTTAGATACGTTTCAAGGAGGACTAGTATTTAGGGCAGGACATTATGATTGGGAATGTAGAGGGTCAGTGTAAAAGAGACCTTCAACAAGAAGGACTGACACAGCAGCTTGCAAACTATCATGGGTTCAAAACAACAATTATAAGGATGGCACAGGATTGGACAGCATTGCATTCTGTTGTACACTGGATCACTTTAAGTCAGAACCAGCTCAATGGCACCTAGCAATAAAGATAACCAGTAAGAATTCTGTTGGTGCAAGGGTTAAGTACTCAATTATTAACTAAAAGCACAGTGGCTTTGGGGTGTGAAGTCCGTATCTCGAACCCAGTCTGTGACCCTCACAATCACAGCCAAGAAAACACTATAGGGCAGGTTCTAAATTCTACTGTCACTACTGTAAGAATCAACTGGACAGTGTTTAACTGTCCAAAGGTAAGCAGCTGCTAGCAAATAAACGCCAGGAACATCTCAAACCTGTGGGTGCTGATTTTATTATCATTCTCTGCAAAGCTACACTTAAAATCCCTTGCATGACAGTTATAAATTACTAGTGGTACAGGAGTAGAGTATCTGGTGGATTCAAACTGCCAATAAGTTTTAAAAATGTAAAATTATTAATCCTGAGCCAATATTGATCCCCTTTTCTTCCAAATCTGTCCTTTTCAATTCAAATGGATTCAGCTCCTCTTCTTATCAAGTTTCTAGTTCAACATACCCATTTAGAGTTGAAGGGTAGACTTTTACACATCCCAAAAGACTCTGCCCACTACCACCTATCAATTCATCCAAACACTACTAAACAAGTTGTTTTCAAGCACTATCCTGACTCTCACTGCCTGGACTCAAAAATACTTGTTCTTCACCTGGCATCCTAACTTTTCAAAACTGCAGGACAACTGCAGGGTAAGAAAATATCTGTAAACACAGGGCAGGTAACCAGATATTTTTCATAGAATATATGCAGTGCAAAACAGAAGTAACACTTTCAGTGTAACAAGTCCAATCCCAATGCCAATAAGTTGACTGGGGTTCATAATGACCCAGGAGGACACAGTAGAACTCCCCACAAGATTTCTAAAGCTGGAAATCATTATGGAAGTAGCCTTCCACATTTTCCTTCCATGGAGCAGTTAGTGGGTTTGACTTTTGGTTAGTGAACGCTTTGGTCACAGTGCCACCAGCACTCTTTAGTTACTATAAGAAGAGAAACATCCAATTTAATGTTCTATCACAAAAGCAGGAAAGAATCTTGTGGAAGGCCATGTGCAGTCGCCATTACAAGATGGCGCTAATTTCCTGCTTCTCTTTGTTTGCCTTAATCACAAATAAGACCTTATTTGGTCACCGTGTCTTTATTGGTCAACGGCTTGATCTCACGTGGGGTTAATGGTCCAATGGAGGCATGACACATGAGACTGATGGGCGGAGTACCAAGAAGGGGATAAAAGCCGCACCCGGGGAAGGGACGGGAGACTCCATCTTCCACCACCCTCTGTAACAAAACTCCTGAGTAAACTGCTGTGAGAAGGAACCGCTGGTGTGTTGTGTCCTTATTCCTGCTGGACAGGCAAGGCGCGCAACAGAATCTTGCTATGACTTAGGGTAAATTTACTCCACAAAATTGATAGCACTCTTATGTATTCAGCCTGAATGTTGGGTAGTGTTGGGATTTTTTTCTTTTTACTATTAATTACTGGCAAGATAAAAAGTGACAAGAATGCTTTATACTTGACTACTAACCTAACCAGCCCAGCAGCACCACAGAAGGCTTGGCTATCCGCTTCTTTAAAGAATATAGCCAAGAAGACCTTATGGAATAGTTCTACACTGTTTCACATGGGGTCCCAAGTAGGAACTAACTCAACATTACAAATGGGTTTGCTTTTGGGTTTTGTGTAATTTTTTTCACACAATCAATGAAAAAAAAAAATAAGAGAAACGGAAATCGGGATTGTGGTAGTAGCATTTTTGAGAATGGCCTTTCTATCCACAGCCTTAGCCCTGCCCCTCCCATCCAGGGTGTAGTCCCTATGTGCCTCACCTGTAGACACCTGTCTCAGAACCGATCAGTGTCTTCAACATCATCCACATCTGTAAGACCAACATAAGAGCTAAACAGACTGGAGCAAGAGACTGGAGCAAGACACAGCCTGATTGAAGCAGGGCCAGAGTCCTTGAGAGAGCCAGGGGTTTTGCTTGCTAGACAAGTGACAGGAAAGCTGGCTTGTGACTGTCATTTACTCTGTGACTGCCCCTTCCACAGACTACCCCACAACTGTTGAGTAAAAAGAGGTCATGTAAGATCTTGTGTGGTCACATACAATGAATTTCAGACCCAATATTGGTAAGAAGCTGCACTGCATTTTCAAAGGCATGTGGTTCAAATCCACCAGCTGCTCCTTGGGGAAGGATGGACAATCTCCTCCACGCGATTTACTGACTCTGAAAACCCACTGAGGGTCAGCTTTGGGTTAAGTTCCAACTAAAAAGCACAAAACAATTAAGATTCCTTCAGAAAGTTAAAAATATTTTCATTTATAAGCTGACTGATCACAGACCACAGAATAAGCAACATTCTTAACTGTAATCACATCACTCAACAAAGCAACTCATTAACATTCATTAAAAATCATTTTGCACGTAAATAAAACTCAAGCTTTATAAATAAAACTTGAGCAAAAAAGAAATGTAATGGTCATAATGACTTAACATGTTTTGACCAACATCAGACAGAGATCCTGTTCGTGATGTTTTCTGAACCATACTGGAGCAAACCATCATTCAGGAAAGATAATGTAGTCAAGTCTGTTCAGAATTACATTAATGAACAACTCTAAGACTTGTTCTGTTGTACAAAGAGTAGATTTTAACTGAAGTAACCCTATATAACCAAGGGGAACTATTGCACAGGGTTTTCTTCGTTATAACCTTCACAGAAGCAGATCACCAGGTCTTTCTCTCACAGAGCTGCTTTGCTGTTCCTGGGTGCCTACAGAGTCAGCTCCAATTCAAAGCAACGCTACAAACAACAAAATAAAATTCTGCCCTAATCCTATGCCATTCTCACCATTTCTGCTGTGGTTAGCCCACTGTTCTAGCCATTTTGTTAATTCACCTTGTTGAGGATCTTCCTCTAGTTCACTGACCAGTTCTGATGTCCTTTTCTCAGTTTGATGTCCTCTCTAAGTACCAGGCCCGCCTGATAATATGTTTAACAGTATGTGAGACGAACTCTTCTTATCTCCAACTCTTAAGGAGCACCCTAGCTGCACTTCCTACAAGACAGATTTGTTTGTTCTTCGGGCAGTTTATGGTATGTGTATTCAATATTCATCACTCATAATACATTCAAAGGCAGCAATATTTTGTTCTCCCTTTCTCAATCTCTAACTTTCACAGGTATATGAAACAAGTGAAAATAATGTGGCGAGTAAAAACCACCAGTACAAATGAAAAACCACTACAGTATCTCAACAACAACACAGTATGACAAAATGGTGGAATAGCTAGGTGGATTCAAATCATTAATCTTTTAGTTAGCAACCAAACACATGACTATCTGTGCCACAAAGGTGCTTTGAAAGAGTAAGAGTTACCTAACACTTGACTAAGAAAATGAATGGGCTTTAATTTAATAACAAGAAATTTAAGAAATAGATTTAACTATCTTCATTTCTGATTATTGTTATATTAGCAGATTCAGCCTGCCTGAATTATAGAACATACTTTCACAAATTAGGTCTACTCCTTCAATTCATCAAAAATCAAGAAAACACTTTTGCCTCTACTAAGTTATGACTGATTACAGCATCAAATTATAAACACACACACACACACACACACACATATATATATTCTTCCAACGATCTGCATTCTAAGAGAGTCCTGAAAGCCTTCGTCTAAATCAGAATCTGGCAGACCTTTTCTGTGACAGGCAGATAGTATATGGTTTAAGCTTTACTGGTCATACCTGGTTAGCTACTCCACTGCAGAAGAGTGAAGGCAGCTACAGGACAATATGAAAAGAAAAGTGTAGCTCTCTGTGGTCCAGTAAAACATGCATAAACAAGACTGTGGCTGATAAAAACAAAGGGCCATGTTTTGCTGACTTCTGACATAAGGGTTTAAATTGTCAGTAGTTTGAGGCTCTCTAAACTTGGAGAAATCCACTTAAATGCTTAATAGTAATATACTCTACTCAGGAGTCTGAACTAGGATAAGAATTTTTAAGCATAATTGTGGTAGTGAGTCTCCTTTAATAAAAATAATAAAATGTGTGAGCTAGAATCCCTGAAGTCCAGAACACTGAAGGGATCCCTGAAGAGCCACTGACAATATCTCTAATTCTGTGAGACAACATGAAAACTGGAGCCGAATTGATCTCTGAGGTTCTACTGAACGCCAAGAGCCAGTGCACTTGTTTTCATCAGCAACTGTTCAGGCCTCACAGCAGAAGAATAATTCTAAGGTCTAAGGGTCTTTCTGCTATTCCAGAAGTGATATTTTCTTCTTCCATGAGGAAAACATGGAATACTGCATATCATAAATATGGCACACAACAATAACAGCAAGGAAAAAAATTGTCAAAATAAAAAATAATGTACATGTTAAAAGTAAAGCACTCAAATGCTACAGTGCTGCTGTGGTAACAAAAGCAAAGGGTAGATTCAAACTCAAGATGACTCCATGAATGCAGAACAGCACTGCTCCATCGGGTTTCCAAGGCTCTGAACTTTCAGGAACAGAGAGTCAAGACTGTTTTCTACATCACCGAAGATGACATTCAGATGGCTAACAAACACATGAAGAAATGCTCAAAATCCCTGGCCCTTAGAGAGATGCAAATTAAAACAACTATGAGATATCATTTCACCCCAGTCAAAATAGCAAAATTTAGCAGAACAACAAGCAACAAATGCTGGCGAGGTTGTGGAGAAACTGGAACCCTGATTCACTGTTGGTGGGAGTGTAAAATGGTGCAACCCCTGTGGAAAGCAGTATGGCGCTTTCTCAAAAAGTTGCAAATAGAGATACCATTTGACCCAGCAATTCCAATACTGGGAATATACCCTGAAGAGACCATAGCTGACATCCAAGCAGATATATGCACACCCATGTTTATTGCAGCTTTGTTCACAATAGCAAGGAGTTGGAAACAACCTAAGTGCCCATCAACAAACGAATGGCTAGAGAAGCTGTGGTATATTCGCACAATGGAATACTATGCTGCATTAAAAAACAAGGAACTCATGCAATATTATTCAAAATGGTTGACTCTGGAGAACATTATGCTGAGTGAAATATCCCAGTCACAAAAGGACAAATATTACATGATGCCACTGTTGTAGAATGGGACTGTCCTTGGGGTTGGGGAGAGACTGAGTAAGATGGGTTCAATAATGTATACTGCACTGAAACAGAGGAGGGAGAGAACCGTTTAAAAGAGAGATATAACTGGGTATTTCTGTCATCACAGGAGACTAGAGCGAGGGCTGCATGGTGGAGGGGACCTGGGGGAGGGTTTGTAAAACAATGAAAGAATCTTTTCTTTTACTTTTCCATAATTTTTGGACTCAAGTACTTATAACTTGTTAGTCAAATTTGTGTCTTCTAGGTTGCAACACCCCCATGATACATCTTCAAGGATATGAACATGTACAGCCAAGCACAATCAATAAGAGTGCATCTAAATTCCAAAATCAATCTCCATAATAGTCTATGTGTTTCCTACTGCCAAAGGGGCCCTTTAGAGTAGTGAGAGAAGATCTTCACCCTGAAACCCACAGCGTCCCTTTTCAGCAGGAAGTAGCTAAGAGAATACGCCATCCCCTTTTCCTTATGACTCAGGGTGAAGTCTCTCTCAGGGAGGAGTGATAGGGAATGGCAAAGGACACACTGACAAAGAAGATTAATCAGAACTGGCTTTGACAAGCACTGTGGCATTTGGACAAGAACAAACTGGGAGGAGGGTAGAGAGAATAGTGCAACAATGAATGAGTGGAAGCCCAAAATCTCTGTAAATGTTTATGAAAATTAATAAAATATAATTATAGGAAAAAAAATTTAAAAAAAAGACTGTTTTCTACAATATCTGCAGTTGCTGCTGCTGTTGTTGCGTACTGTGAAGTCACAGAAGACCCTCTAGCAGGTTTTCAGAGGCAGTAAACCACACAGGAGAGGGCCCATGTTTCTCCTGTGGAGCAACTGATAAATTTGAATGGCATACCTTTGCACTGGCAACACAATTTCTTGTCACTAAGCCCACCATTAATGTTTCTCATTAAAAAATTGTAAAAGATAAAATTTACCTAGCTTACGTTTTATGACAGTTTATTATTCTCTAAAATCAATAAGCTAAATAAAATTTCAAAGGGGTACAGTTAGTCTTATTTATGGTGCTATCCCTTAATTTAATAATTACTAAATTTGTACAAAAGTTCTTTTTGCAATTTAAAGTGGTCATATCTATTAAAATGGGCCAAGAGTAGGATCTCCACTTAGCTAACATTTAATCAACAATAAGTTCTCCAGAAGTAAATTTCACTTTATACTATAGAGTCATCACTAATTTCAATTACTATATCTTAAAGTAGTACTTTAAAAAAACCCCAACCTCTGAATAAATAAAAGCTTCAAAGGAGCTAAAAAAAAAAAAAAGAGGTAACACACTTTGTTATATGCCAATGAAAATACCATTTAAATTGACAGTTTTGAATTACAGGTAAGAAAGTGATTAAACTGCTTACCTTAAAGCTGTAAACTGATACTCAACAAAAATAACTTTGTTCCACAAAGTTACAGGTTTACATGGAGATTCTTACTTGTAACAGAAACTAACTGCAAAGCTCAAAGCTTCTTTCAATTTATATAACATTTACCATTCACAGAAAGTACAGATTACTTTTTTCCCTGTATTATTCTCAAACACCAGAAAAGCAAAACCCAGGCATAATACAACATTTATCAGCTCCAACTCTGCGCCTAGGGATGTGCCAAATCCTGGCACAAAAAGCTTTTCATCTCATGTAACTGACAGACATATTCCAGGGTCATCCATCTTAAAAAGAAACATGGATGTTAATTGTTACTCCTATCTCAAGTATATGTTTCACCACCTCTAAAACAAGTAACTTATGAATACAAATTATATTTAGAAACCACAAATGTCCTTGACCCTTTCCTTCAAATGAGTTTTCTAGATGTTAGCCAAATACCAAATAGCATTTTCTGTATTTTAAGAGCATTTTTTCCCCAGTGTCTGATGCTTTTAATAAATTATATACGGAAGCACAGGTGAAAATGAGCTGGTCATTCTTTGCAGTAACTAAACTGTACTACTCACTGCCCACCCGAAGGTTAAACCTCTCTGTTAGTTTGAATTCATCAGCTGTATCTAGAGAGAAAACAGACAGCCTCTTTCTATGCAATGCACATCATCAGAAATCTATAGCAATATGTAGTAGTTCTTGCTGTTGCTGTTGTTACATGCTGTCAAGTAGCTTGTGACTCATAGTGACCCTAGGTACAATAACCCTGAAACATGCTCTATCCTGTGCCAACCTTATTGTCTCTGACACACCTACCATCATCTCCCCAGTCACTGAATCAATCCATCTCATCCAAAGTCTTGCTCTCCTGCATTGTCCCTCCATGCTCCCAAGCATGATAGACTTCTCCAAGGATTTTCCCTCCTTGCAACACGCCCAAAATATGTATAGTTTAAGAGCTTTTTTTTTCCTGAACAAGTCAGACTTGTTATGTGTTAGAAAGTTGGACAATGACTAGGGAGGACAGGAGAATTGATGCTTTTGAGCTGTGGTGTTTGAGAAGAGTATTGAATATACCATGGACCGCTAAGAAAACGAACAGGTTCATCCTTAGAGGGTTAAACCGGGCTGCTCCTTGGAAGCAAGGATCCTGAAACTTCGTCTGACATACTCTGGACATGTTGCAAGGAGGGACCAGTCCCTGGAAGGGACATCATACTTGGGAGGGTGGAGGGACAGTGCAGGAGAGGAAGACTCTCTATGACGTGGATTGATTACTAGGGTAAAGGGGACAGGTGTGTCGGAGATGGTGAGATTGGTACAGGATAGAACAGGATTTAGGGCTGTTGTACATAGGGTTGCTATGAGTTGCAGGTGACTCAAAGGCACATAACAACAAGAGTTAGGCTTTGTGGTTGTTATGTGTTGTCGAGTCACCTGTGACTCATAGCCACTCTATGTACAAAAGCTCTGATGCCTGCTCTATCCTGAACCAGTCTCAATGACCCCCATTATCCCAATTTCTGTGTCAATCCATCTCATCTGGGGTCTTCCTCTTCTGCACTGTCCCTCCACCCTTCTTAGCATAATGTCTTCTTCCAATGGCCAGCCCCTCCTGGCCACATGCCCAAAGTACATGAGGTGGAACTTCAAAATCCTGGCCTCCAAGGAGAAATGCGGCTTCACCCTTTCCAAGACAGACCTGTTTGTTCTCTTGGAGATCCATGACTCTTCTCCAGCACCACAATTCAAACGCATCGATACTTCTGTCAACCTTAGTCAATGTCCAGCTCTCCGATGCAGAGTATGTAATTGTAAAGACCATGGCCTGAATCAGGCACACTTTAGTCTCTAGACTGGCATTTGAACTAGTCAACCTTTGTAGTAATTTAAATTTTATAATATAATGAACATAATAATGTATAGGTACATGCAACATCTTATATTTAATATTCATCAAATTATTCTGTACACAAAATACCTATTTGAATTACTTATATTTATATTATTTTATATTATTATTATATTACTTCCATTACACAGTCTGTTGCAAACTAAGAAATATTTGGTCAAATTATTAGATATGTTTAATTCACAATCTAAGTTCAGTATTTTAGCTTGCTAAAATTTAGATATTTCCAAACTTTAAAAATACAGGGTTTTAGAGATAAGCTTTAAAAAAAATAACTAATTCCAAGAATTAAGTAAGGAAGAATTCAATAACATTACTTTCTAATCTTTATTCATATCTGATTCTTCATCTTTGAGGAGCTGCAAAAAATTGAATAGCAAGATTTATGGGCAAATATTTTCTGGATGTCTGCCCTGTTCCTAATGTTTGGGATATCACAAAGTTCCTTAAGATACAGACAATGTACAGAGAGACTCAAAAATTCTTCATTCCCAAATGTGAGCTTCTAAGCCTTATTGTGATCTGAGACTCAGGTTTGTTGCTGCTTTTTAATTCTTATTAATTTTAATGAACATTTACAGACATTTTAGATTTCCATTCACTCATTGTTGCACTTTTCTCGCCATCCACCCCCCCCCACTCCCAGTTCGCTCTTCCCTTTGAAAAGTAAAAGAAAAATTCCTTCATTAGTATACAATCCCCCCACACCCCCCTACCCCCACCCTGAGTATACTCCACTCTGCAACCTTCATTCCAGACTCATATGATAATCATAATGTCCTATAATATATTGCTTTTAAACTGTTCTCTCCCTCATCCGTTTCAATCCAGTATACATTAATTCATCCAGTTTTTCTCATTCTTACCCCAACCCTGATGTCAGTCCTATTGTACAGCAGTGGCACTATGCAGTGTTTGTCCTTTTGTGACTGAGATATTTCACTCAGCATAATGTCATCCAGGGTCACCCATTTTGAATAATATTGCATGAGTTCCTTGTTTTTCAGTGCAGCGTAGTATTCCATTGTGTGAATATACCACAGCTTCTCTATCCATTCATTTGTTGATGGGCACTTAGGTTGTCTCCAACTCCTTACTATTGTGAACAAAGCCGAGATAAACATGGGTGTGCATATATCTGCTTGGATGGCAGTTATGGTCTCTTTAGAGTATATTCCCAGTAGTGAAATTGCTGGGTCAAACGGTATCTCTATTTGCAGCTTTTTGAGAAAGCACCACACCGACTTCCACAGTGATTGCACCATTTTACACTTCCACCAACAGTGAATAAGAAGAGTTCCAGTCTCTCTACAACCTCACCAGCATTTGTTGCTTGCTGTTGTATTAAATTTTGCTAGTCTTACTGGGGTGAGAGGATATCTCATAGTTGTCTTAACTGAGACTCAGGTTTAAATGAGTGGGAAATGCTCTCTTCACTCCATCTTCTTTGCTATGACTTAAATCTATATCACTCTGTATATATAACTCTGTACAAGGGCAATGAGCAAAAATTATTTCACCTTAAAGTCTTACTTCTCACTTTACACAATCTGAAATAACTCCCTCTTTATAGTTGTGAATGTCTATATAATTTTAATTATGTATGTACGTGTGTGTGTGTGTATATATACACACACACACACACACACACATACACACATCCACTTATTTTAATTTTGTAATTAAAATAAATAGCTGTTTTGTGTTTGGCGTATTTCCTTCATACAATTTAATGGTTATGAACCTGACTTGGGTGTCCAACAAACTGCTTTATAGTCTTGAGCTTAATCTTAGTGGCTCTCATTTAATTACATGGACTGTTAAAATTTCAAAACACACTTGGGCAGTGCCCCTGATTTGTCAATTATTTTGCCAAGTAAACATATTAAAAATAAACATCAGAATCCCTACAATTCTCAGTTCTTTAAAGGACATTTACTGTCATAAAAATAATTTCAGGATACATAAATTTATATTATTCTGTTCTTGTCAAATATTGATCCTATCATAAATAGAGTCTACTGTGTAGGATTTTCAAAACTCAAACTGAATGCTCGAGTCAGAACTAACTTACTTATATCTGACCCTCCCTTGGGTCCTGAAGCTATAAACTGCACAGGAAGAGGCTGTCCATGTTTCTTCTTTGGAGTTGCTGGTGGTTTTGAACAGCCTTAAAGTCAAGGCCTTTTGCTTAGCAGTGCCAGCTCCCTGTAAGACCATGTCACCAGAGCTCCTTATATTGTTGTTAGTCACAGGGTACAAACAGTTCTTAGTAATTAGAAAAATATGCTGTCAAGGACCTCTCTAAAGTGCTAAGAACTATGATGCCAGTTTAAAGACTAAGGTGTATCTGATCCAAGCTTTGGTATTTTCAAATGCTTCCTATACATGTGAAGTTGGACAATGAATAAGGATGGCCGAAGACAGTAAACGCCTTTGAATTATGGTGTTGGAAAAGATTAGGAATATCCATGGATTGTCAATGGAACAAGACTCTTAGAGGAAGTGACATCAAAGTGTTTCTTAGAGGGAAGACTGGTGAACCTTTGTATGACATACTTTGGGGCATGATGTCAGGAAGAGCCAGTCTATGAAAAAAGACACCACACTAAAAAAAATAAAGAGAAAGAGAGATCCTCAACAAGATGGATGAACACTCGGTAACAACTGGCTAGACTGTGTCAGAGATCATGAGGATGGTGCTGTAGAGTGCAAGGTGCAGATTTGTTATGCTATGCGCTACATACAGGTAATTACATGGCACCTAACATCAACTTCGTCATATTCAAATTCTTAGCAAAGCCCTGGTACACGGTTGTAGGGTTTTTGTTGTTGTTGTTGTTGGGCTTTTGTTTGTTTGTTTTTTGGTGTGGACCGTCAAATCAGATCTGACAGGTACAGGAGATTTTTTTCCTCCTTCAGCAGAGCATCTGGCGGATCCAAACCACGCTCCTCTGAGATTTCAGTGCAGCTTCTTGCCACTAGGCCACCAGAGCTCCCTAGATACACAGTATTTTCAAATGTTCATTATTACTGTCATTATTCATTTTCAATTACTGATATTCATTTACTCTGTTACTTTTCACCTTAGTTCCCCCCGCCACCCTCCCCGTGTTTTACATAGCACATTCATCAATTTAACAGTGACTTATAAGACTTTAGTGAAGCAACAAATTTGACTTGTACCACACTGTATTGGGATTGCATCTGTCTGCAAATTTCCAAGAATTTTACCTAACTCTGGTGGCCTGGTGATAAAAAGCAGCACTTCCAACCCCAAAGACACACAGTTCAAATCCACCTGCTGCTCTGCAGGAGAAAAATGGACAAATCTCCTTCTGTGCAATTTACTGCCTCTGAAAACTCACGAGTAGGCTCAGCTATGAGTCTGCTCTGACTTAACAGTACATAAGCACAAATACGTCTTAACGGAATATAAAACTATTTTTAAAGTTATTTTCCTTCACACTAAGAAAAGACAAGAGATAGGCAAATCAGGATTAGTGCAGATGTTCAAAGATGTCCACTAGGAAGCTGAATCACTTTTCTTATTTTAACTCTCGAGTGATTTTAGTCTTTAAGAGTACAAGATGGTATCTGTACCATTAGCAGAAAATATGAGGCTGTTGAAACTGGTTTTTAGTAAGTGTCTTTTTTAACTTTTAAGGAAGTGCAGAAGAAAAAAAAACACACAAACAATCTGGCTGTGCCCAGTGTGCCCTGTAATTAGCCTACTTTATGTACATTGTATGGACTGGTCAATATACCATGTAAATGTCCAAATAGCTCTATTGAGTTTCTGAGGTTATAAATCTTTACATGATTATAAATCTTTATAAGACTGTCCATTTTTCTTTTATGGAGAAGTTAGTAGATTCAAACTGTCCCTTTCAGTTAGCAGAGGACATATGAAAGACTAAACGCATACTTTTGCTATATTAATAGTGGTTTGAAAATCTACCCAATATGAGTGACTAACTCCAAGTCCACTGAAAGAATTGACTGATTTGTGGTCCCCCTGAGAGGGCCATATCCTGAAACCTACAAGATGTTTATTATACATGCAGAGAGATTTTGGGGAGACCAAAACAGAATGAGGAGACCTCTAATAGCTGTATGTAACACTGGTCAAGAGCTTCTACAGTGAAAACAGCACTAGGCAGCATAAAGCACAGAAGATCTAAGAGAAAAAAAATGTCAGCAAAACCTGTGGGACCACAAACAAGCGGGCAGCCACAGTGGGCAAGTCAACCCACTGAGCAAAACTGGACACCTCCAGGAACACCACTGACAGAGCTGGGTGATCCATGAGAGGAAAGCAAGCAGTCACAGGTTGGGCCTGAGCAAAGCCAAGCACCAGTGTGTGAGACAAGCTGGCCTGCCTTCAACAACAACACATGGCCCAGCTTTAGCTGTGCTGAGAGCTGTAACCCTAAAGCCAGTGGAGTCTGAGGGAAGCCTGGGCTTGAGGAAGCCTACACAGCCAAGAAGGACCTGCTGGCACAACACACAGCAGCTGAGAGGACTGTCCTGGTTGGAAGCAACCCTGACTGATGAACTGTATCCAGCAGTCTAAGTTTTTCCTGCT
This sequence comes from Elephantulus edwardii, assembly GCF_000299155.1. Classification (NCBI taxonomy): domain Eukaryota; kingdom Metazoa; phylum Chordata; class Mammalia; order Macroscelidea; family Macroscelididae; genus Elephantulus; species Elephantulus edwardii. The sequence goes on from NW_006399869.1 coordinate 10,284,400, forward strand.
CCAAAGAAAAACCCACAGCCAAAGAGTCAATTCATACTCAGCAAACCTATACAACAGAGTAGAACTGTCCAATCTAGTTTCCGAGGCTGTAAATCTTTCCACAAGTAACTATACTGCCTCGTCTGTCTCGTAAGGAGTGGCTGGTGGGTTCCAATGGCAAATCTTACAGGTAGGTAGGAGGTACAGTTAGGCTGCCATTATTACTTCCTAATAAAGCATGTAAATGCTGAGTGATTGTGGTCTGTGAATTCTTATTACAATGAATTCTTGAAATCGGCAGAGAAATGCAGTAAAAGTACAGAGAAGACAAGCAATGTCAGAACAGTAAAAAATACCCAAAAGTTGGCAAGCAGAAATATGTCTACTACTTTCCTGTTCCCTACCCACTGCTGTCAAGTCATTCCCCACATAGCAACCCTGTAGAGCAGAGTAGAATTGCCTCTCTAGGTTTCAAAGGCTGTAAATCTTTATGGAAGCAGAATGCTTCATCTTTATCCCATAGAGTAGACGGTAGATTCAAACCACTCACCTTTCAGTTAGTATCCCAATGTTTAATCTACTGTGACCCCAGGGCTCCTATGCTTCTAGTCACTAGCGTCTAACAGAACAGGACAAGAAAAGAGCCAGATATATCATAAACAAACTGAGCCACCAGCTGGTCACTCCAGGGAGGTCTCACAATACCTTTCCTGACACAATAAAAGGATCTAAGGAGTTGGGACAATGTGATTATCTAATGCTTTCTTGACAATTCACTCTAAAATTGACTTTGTCTTTTTAAAAACTCAGTTAAAGGGAATGCCTTTAACCTCTCTCCATTAAGAACAATGTTGGCTCTTGTGTTTTCATAGATACTTTTTACTATGTTGAAGAAATTACGCTCTAGTCCTATTTTGTTGAGGGCTTTAATCAGGAAAGGGTGTTGGATTTTATCAAAGGCTTTTTCTGCATCAATTGATAGGACCATATGGTTCTTGTTCT
>NW_006399869.1:10289855-10298501 GCF_000299155.1 Elephantulus edwardii
GAAAGCCCAGAATCCCTGTGAATGTTCATTGAAACTAATAAAATTTAACAATAATAAAAATAAAAACTCAGTTAAGCCATATATAGTTCCATATACATAATTAAAATGTGCTATAACAATAACTATTATGTGCTGCACTAAACTCTTCATTTCCTTTCTTTTAGTTTGAAAAACAATCTCAAGTGGTTATTATCCCCAGATTATGGATGAGGAAACTGAGTGTCCACTAACAATTAACCAAAAATGGGGAGATTAGAGGGAATACCCCATATAATGCAACTATGAAAGACTCGCTGTAATTAGTTTTGCATTTTGTCCTCTCTTTACTCTGAAGGCAGTACAAACAGTTAACACACTTGGCTGCTCCTCAAGAACGTTTGACTTTACCAAAAAACTCCCTGGTGATTTACTTATACAAATGTAGCTACTGAAAACCCTACAGAGCACAGTTCTATTTTGACACACATGGGGTGGCCAGAGGCCAGACTCCAGTCACCTCAAATGAATCTAAGGAGGCCTGGTGACACAGTAGCTAAGCACTCAGCTGCTAACTGAAGAGTCAAGTCATTCCAACCCATCAGTCACTCCTCAACAAAGTCATGGCAATCTGCTTCCACAAGTATTTACAACCTTGAAAACCCACCTGAAACCATTAAGACTCACAAAGAGGTAAAATGCACAACAATGGGCTGTTACTTTGTTTTGCTCTTATTATTTAGATCAAAGCTGCATGCAGTAATTAAAACTACTTACTTGTACCTATACCCTACATCTGTGGAAATAGTTGTTAGAGAAGCTCAATATCAGCAGTCAAAAACAGGGCAGGTACTTGACTATAGTATAGACCATCAATTATTCACATGTACGTTCAAACTGAAGATGAAGAAAAAATAAAGTTTGTAAGAATATGACCTTGATTCTATCCCAACAGAATTTAAAAATCATCTCAAGAAAAGCTTTGAGACACTGAACACTAATGACCAAAGACTAGATAAGCTAAGGGATGACATCAAGAATATCATCCAGGAAGAAAGCAAAAGGTCACTGCAAAGACAGTACAGAAAGACAAGACCAAAACATATGTCAGAAGAGACTGAAAATTTCATTAGAACATCAAGAAGCAAAAACAACAGAAGGAAATGCCAAAGTAAAACAGATGAACAGAAGGTTTCAAGGTGCTGTTCGAGAAAACAAAGTATTATAATGAAATGTGCAAAAAGATGGGTTAGAACATAAAAGGGCAAGCACTTCTCAAGCTTAAAGGACTGAGAAATTTTCAATTGCAATACTGAAGACAAAGATTCTCACCACTGTGTCAATTGGCAGCATCAGGATGGATGGTGAAGAGATTGAGATTGTTCACAGCTTTAGTTTGCTTGGCTCCATGATCAACAACACTCTTGGCACCAGAAGCCAGGAAATTAAAAAGACATATTGCGATGGGAAAGTCTGCTGTTAGGGACCTCTCCAAAGTACTGAAGATCAATGGTGTCACTCTGGAGACTAAGGTGTGCTTGATACAAGCCATGGTCTTTGCAATCACATGTTATGCATCAGAAGTTGGACAATGACTAGGGAGGACAGAAGGAGAATTGATGCCTTTGAGCTGTGGTGCTAGAGAAGAGTATTGAATGTACCATAGACTGCTAAGAAAACAAATAGGTTCACCCTAGAGAGGATTAAACTAGGGTGCTCCTTGGAGGCAAGGATTCTGAAGCTTCGTCTAACATACTTTGGACGTGTTACAAAGAGGGACCAGTCCTTAGAGAGGGACATCATGCTGGCGAGGGTGAAGGGACAGCGCAGGAGAGGAAGACCCTCTATGAGGTGGATTGATTCAGTGTCTGAGGTGATCGGGGTGGGTGTGTTGGAGACACTGAGGTTAGCACAGGACAGAGCAGGATTTAGTTAGGGCTGTTGTACATGGGGTCGCTTTTGAGTCGCAAGCGACTCGACAGCACATAACAACAACAACAATACGGAAGGAGGCTATGGGCAAAATTATGATTTATCCAGGAAGGTTCAAAAGAAGATGGAGGGAATCGAGTCCCTGTACTACAAATGACTGATGGAAAAGGAACCCTTTCAGGAAGAGGCATATGATTTAGAACCAGTAATAAAAAAGTAACAAGTTCAAGCTTCACTGATTAGCAAAAATAAGGCCTCGGAAATAAATGGACTAACAAGTGATATGTTTCAACAAACAGATGCAGCCCTGGCCACGTCCTGTACCAGGACATATGGAAGACAGCTAACTAGCCAACTGACTGAAGAAATCAACATTTATTCCCATTCCCAAGAAAAGTGATCCAACAGGATGTGTAAATTATCAAACATTATTAATAGCAAATGAAAAGAAAATATTGCTGAAGATTACCCAAAAAGGATTAACAACAGTTCATCAACAGAAAATCGCCAGAAGTTCAAACTGAATTTACAAGAGGCCATGATATCAGGGATATTGTTACTGATGTCAGATGTGTCTTGCTGAAAGAAGAGAATATCAGAAGGATGTCTATGTGTGTTTCATTGACTATGCAAAGGCCTTTGACCATGTGGGTCACACCAAATTATGGCTAACATTGAAAACACTGGAATCCCAGAACACCTTATTATACTCACGTGAAATCTATACGTGGACCAAGAAACTGTTGTCCAAACAGAGCAAGGGAAAACTGCATGGGCTAACATCAAGACAGGTATGCATAAGAGCTGTACTTTTCCCTGTACCTGTTCAATCTGTATGCTGAGCAAATCGTTCAAGAAACTGGACTTTATGTAGAGAAATATGGCACTAGGACTAGAGGAAGATTCGTCAAAAGCATACAGATGCAGATGACAAAAATCTTACTTTCTGAAAATAAAAAGGATTTGAAACACTTGCTCCAGAAGATAAAGACCTGCAGCTTTCAGTATGGATTACATCTCAACATCAAAAAAGCAAAATTCACTACTTGGCCAACAGGAAACATCATAACAGACTGATAAAAGATTGAGTTGTCAACAATCTCATTTTGCATAGAGCCACAATCAATAACCCTGGTACTAACAAACAGTCAAAAGATCAGAAGAGATGTTGCATTGGGAAAATCTGCTGTCAAGGATGTCTACAAAGCTCTAAGGAGCAAGGATATTAACGACTAAGGTGCTCCTGAGTCAAACCACAGTCTTCTCTATCGCTTGCTATACAGAAAGTTGGACAATGACTAAGAATGACAGAAGAATCAATGCCTTTGAGTTGTGCTGTTTGAAAGCAGTACTGAATATTCTGTGAACTATCAAGAGAACAAACAAGTATGTCTTAGAAAAGGTACTAACAAAGTGCTCCTTATAGGTAAGGATTAAAAAGCTTCTTCATCTCACACATTCTGGGCATGGTGTTAGGAGGGATCAGTCTTTGGAAAAGGTCATCATGTTTGGAAAGGGGAAAGGCTGGTGAAAAAGAGGAAGAAATCCTGGGAGGTAGAATGACACAGTGACTATAACACTGACCTCAAGGATACTGGAGATGGTAAGGATGGTTCAGAATAGAGCAAGGTTCAGATCTGTTGTTCACAGGGTCACTATGAATCAAAGTTGATTTGATAGCACCTAACAATAAAAGGAAGATACCCAAAGAGAGCTTTGGTGGCCTAGTGCTAAGGAGTTGCACTACCAATCCAAAGGCAGGCAGTTCAAGTCTACAAGCTGCTCCGGGAGTGAAAGATGAACAATCTCTTCCTCTGATTTATAGCCTCCTGAAAACCCCCTGGAAGGTCAGCTATGAGTTGGTTCCAACTAAATGGCACATACCACCACCACCTATACCCAAACTTAGGAAATTTGGAAAAAAAAAAAAAACACTGCTGAAAGTCAATTCTAACTCACGGAGATACTAAGAACAAAGCAGAGTTACCATACTGCAATCTCTATAGAAGGCAACACCTCCTCCATCCTCCACCCTCATCACCACAGACCTTTCAGTTACTAGCCAGATGCTTATCCTCTGTGTATCAGGGTTCCTTCTCATTACCTATAAAATTTGTAAAAGTTAACAAGTTAACAGTTTTGAAAATTAAGCTTTCAGATAAATCTATCAGAAAAAGCATCTTTTTGCATTTCTGAAAGGATACACTGTTATTAGGTAACACTGTGTTGAGGAAGACTCATAGCAACTCTATGAACAACAAAACTGAATTCTGTCCTATCCTGTGTTATTTCGACCACACTTGAGCTCACTGCGGCAGTCACTGCGTCAATCCATCCCGCTGAGAGTCTTTCTCTCTTTTGCTGACCCTCTACATCTCCTAGCAACATGGCCAAAGTATGTGAGATAACGCTTTATCAACTTTGCCTCCAAGAAGCATTCTGGCTGCACTCTCCAAGACATATGTTTGTTCTTTTGGAAGACCATAGGAAAATCAGTACTCTTCAACATCACAACTCAAAAGCATCAATTCTTCCTCTGTAATCCTTATTCATTTCCAGCTGTCAGATGCATAGCAAGTGATGGGAAAAGTTATAGCTTTCTTATATTTCATTTCTTTTTGAAATTATTAAATTAACAATTTCTTAATTATTTTATGTCACTTCAAATATCTTCAGAAGTATAATAAATATACTGTGACCATTTCTAAAACTCCAAATTCCTAGTTTTTTTAATGCACACTATAAGGGGTTTTTTTTTTCAAAATGCAGGGAGTTTCTTATATAATATTCCAGAGACTATTTCATTTTAAGACCAGCCCTTTGGGATGGTAATATATATCCTACACTTTGTAATGTTGTTGTGTGTTGTCAAGTCATAACTGACCCATAACTGACCCTCTAGAAGGTTTTCACATGGGAGGAGACTGTCCATCTCTCTCCCACAGATCAGCTGGAGGACTGAACCGCATTCCTACAGGATGGAAGTAAAGCTTCTTACCACGAGGCTCCCAGAGCTTCCATTTCACATCAGTAAACTCTATTACTCTATTACTATTAATAAAGGGAGCTCCAGTGGCCATGCCTCTCTGGCTGTTCAAATCCATCAGCAGCTCTGAGGAAGAAAGATGGTTCATTGCTTCACAAGTAATTTACAGCAACACACTGGAAAGTGAGCAGTAAGACAATTCTGAATGGAAAGCAACAAGTTGAATATGATCATTAATAGGAACTGTGATGTTACTAATAAGAAGTTATAACTGTTTTTATCCTTTAGTGATCATTCTTGAGAAGAGGAAGAAAGTAGAGTTAACCAAGTGGTCTCCCTTTCCATTTTTTTAACTTCAATGAAAGCCCAGGGTCTAGAAACCACTGTGTTAAACCAGTATCTCCATAGAGCTCTGCAGTTAGAAAGATTTCATTGTGAATCACAGCCAAGATATGCAAAGCTAATTATGGAACTTAATTACTTAATGCCTAAAAGGTTATATGAAGGTGACTCAACTCCAATATTAGACAAGAATGTTAATATTTTTAGCATAAATTTATGTTTTCCCTTGTCTAAAGTTATAAATGGATATTTTCTAGCCTATAATTTTCACTATCACTATTCTGAAAGTTAAATTTTCATGGTCAAACTTATTTCTCTATCAGACAAAACTTTTCTCACTGTACACACAATTGTGTTTTATGAGCACTCGCTACTTAAAAATTACTTATGGTTACAAAAAGTGAGATAAAATTGAAGGATATCATATGAAAATGAGTCGGTGCATAAATAATGGTTTAAAAAACCCAAAACTGCAAAAGGAAGATTTAATTAATGTTGTGGTGGTTTGTGCTGATGAGTCTGAAATGACTCATCGCTGACCCTCTAAACAGTTTTCAGAAGCTATAAAATCACTCAAGAAAAGACTACCCATCCTTCTCCTTCAGAGCAGCTGGTGGATTCAAACACTGTGCCTCTGGTTTGGCAGCACAATTCTTTGCACAGTAGGCCATCAGGGCCATTGTTGCTTCTGTCATTAGGTGTAGTCAAGTCAAATACAACCCACAGCAACTCTACGAACAACTGATCTGAACCCTGGCCTATCTCTAGTGCCAATCTCACTATCTCTGACACACTCAAGTCAATTGCAGCAGACACTGAATCCATCTGGTTGAAGGGCATCCTTTGTTTTGCTGACCTTCCACCTTTCCAAGCATGATATCCCTTTCCAAAGGATAGCTGCTTCTAGCAACATGACTGAAGTATGTGACAAACAGCTTGATCATCTTTGCCTCCAAGGAGCCCTCTGGCTGCACCTTCTCCAATATATATCTGTTCTTTTGGCAAGCAGTAATGGGTTTTCTCCAACACCACAGCAGCTCAAAGGCATCAATAATTCTTCTGTCATCCATATTCACTGTCCAGCTCTCAAATGCACAGCAACAGACTGAAAAAAATCACAGCCTAAACCAGGCACACCTTCATCTTCAAATTGACATCACTACTCATCAATAATTTTGGAGCATTCCCTGACTGCAGACTTTTCCAGTGCAATATGTCTCCTTATCTCCTGACTACTGGCACCAACCGTGTTGATTGTGGATCTAAGTAAGATGAAGTTGTTGACCATTTCAATCTTTTCTCCATCTATCAATCTAGTGGGGAGAATTTTTGTTTTCTTGACATTCAGATATAATTCATACTGAAGGCTGTATTTTTTATCTTTTATAACAAGTTCTAACGGTTTTAGTAGAGCTCCCAAATTAAGACTAGGAAGAAGGATTGACCATCTACGTCTTAAAAGGTTGGCCTCTGAAAAACCCTATGAACAGAAGAGGAACACCAGAGTCATAGATACCACTATTATTCTGCTATATTTGAAAGTTAATTATTTGCCAGAAATATATCTTTATGTTGATTCTGATAGTTTAAAGTTCTCTAGGCAACAACAGGCTAAAGGTATTTTTTTTTACCTCTCTCATAAGGGCTTGAGACAGAGTGTACTGAATGATTTTGGAAAGAATTAAATTATTTACTTTGGTGTAAAGTTTACTCTGGCAAATCCATGAGTAAACAACTAAACAGAAAGATTTAGTAGCACAAAAAAGGTTCAATAGTAAAAAGACAAAATAAGATTATTAACTAGGAAGGAATAACTCTGGAGGTTGTTTTATATATATAATTTTGGAGAAGAAACTTTTACAACTAGTTAAAAGCATACTGAACTATTAGAGACAATTCTACAACAGGTGTTTCACCTGAGAAACTAAAAACAATTGCAATTAAACATTTTCTACAGAAGCAATTTCAATGGGTCTGAACTCAACAAAATGGTTTAGAAAAAACTAATTTTCTTTTATAAAGCCTTGAAAGGATAAAGCTGTTTGTAATTTATTTTCACTTTATTTCACTAAATTGATTTAGTGACCAAGCTTCCTTTTAAGCAATTAAAGATACAAACCCAAATAGTTAAGTAATTACTTAAAGAGTCTTCTTTTTCAACAGAAGTATACTGAAAAATATCATTATATTTGTTTAGTGTTCACTATTTTCAAGCAGGTTTATTATTTAGGATATAGTGCCCTATGAACTATAACTTAGGCTAGTTACTCGCACACAATATGACACACACAATGGATTCAAGAAGCCTTTTTTCCCTTCCTTTCAGAAGTGACAAAGAGGCAATCTTTGAACATAAATATGCATTATCTGGTTAAAAATTCAGGTGATAATTTTATTTTCTCCTTATCATGTTCCCTCTCTAATGACATACCTAAACAGAAGGTGTTTAGAGATCACATTTTTCCAGGTAGCCATGAAATGCTCCCTAATTCTCAAAGTCCCTATGTTTACAAGAGGCTTTCCTCCCCCTCCCACCTTTAGATACTCTACTAGCCAACTTCTTAAGTTACACTGTTGACGTCATGATTACTTCTAGGCAATTGAGCGACCTAAATACTAACTACTACTTCAGAGTTTTGGAGAACTCTGCTGGCAGAGAAAGAAAATGGGCTAAATTTGACCAAAAACAATTCTTTTTCTCTATTATTTTCTTTCAAAGAATCTCTCTTGTCTGAAATAAAAAAATCAAACTCCTCTACTGAGTCTATTCCTGGAAACAACCAAGGAAATACAGTAGTAAAACTCTGCTAATTTATGTCTTTCAGTTCACATTAAATGCATTTATTAACTCTGCTACTTCTACGTAAGGGAGTGCTTGCCTGCCTTCTGGTAGGAACTGCATTGTCAACCCCAAGGCACATGGTTCAAATCTACTAGCCTCCCATTGGAAGAAAGATGGGCAATCTCTTCCTGTGAGATTTACAGCCTCTGAAAACCTGCTAGAGGGTCAGCCATGAGTCAGGTATGACTCCACAGCACATTCCAACACATTTTTATATCACAAAATTTCTTAACTTTCAAAAGAAAACCAGGCAAGCTTTACACTCTTACCATAAAATACATTTTTGCCAAAATATTTTTTTTACTTTCGAACAAATGTCAACCTTTAAACATATAAACTATTTTTTACAAGCCAGGTAAAGATGGAAGACATTTACTTTTCAAACTGCCTTCTGTAAAGCAGGAAAGATGGAGGATTATATAGAACTAAGAAGTAAAATGATCAGGGGGAACGCCGGGGGAACGCACGCGGCCGCCCGCCAGACCTGGGTAACGCCGCCGCCAGACCGGGGAACGCCGCTAGAGGGACCCGGAAGAGACCCGGGAAGAGCAGCCAGGGGAACGCACAC
>NW_006399869.1:10304475-10306493 GCF_000299155.1 Elephantulus edwardii
AATATAATTATAGAAAAAAAAAGAAGTAAAATTATCAAAATGTGTAATACTATGTGTAATGTGTAATGCTATTTACTACGAAAGCTTAGTGGTCCACTTATATGTGATCCATGCCAAGTTCTGTGTTGGGTTGCTTTTCCTCTAGTCTACACAGCTGGCATGAGAACAGGAAAGTTTAACAGTTCATTTATTTGGCACAATCCTCAGACTGTCACAGTGGAGGTTTTGTCTCTTCCAGCCCTGTTTGGGTACCCACCCTCTAGGTGATAGCAGGTTTCGGTCTTTGCAACTCTTCTAACTAATCAACCAAATGCACCACTTTACTTCTCTCTATGGTCCAGTAAAGGCTTCTAAACTACATTTTCTGACCTGCCTTGTGACTTTTTCATACTCTCAGCATGTGTGATTTCACTTGGCATTTCAAACAGCATTCCTGAAAGGAAGTGAAATATCTCACTGAAGTTTTCTTTTCCATCACACTTCTACTGGGAATGTGCATCTTTAGCTGCAGGAGACTGCTGTTAATTCACAATTGTAAAATAAATAGTGAGGAAGGCTTAGAAGAGAGGATATGCAGCCTTGGGAAGAGTCCAAAGCTGGACAGTCTCAATTTATAGAAAAGTCTCTAATCTGTGAACTTTATAGAGACAATAGTTAAATTAATTTTCTTGTAGAATTACAATCCAAATTCTACATATTATCCTTGACTCCTGAGATGTGGTCATTTCACTAGGGAAAATGAAAAAGAAAAAAAACAAACCCCAACTGTACCAGGTGCCATTGTTGGGGCTTTTCCAAAGACAGCCAATGTGAGATTTATGTTATCCTGTTCTCCTCACATTACTAATAATCAACGTCTAGGAACAAGTTCATTTGGTTTTGAACAGATGGCATCCAACACCTAACAAGTGAAGCAACTCTTTCAAATGCATTAACTCCTAACTATCTGAAGGTCCCAAGGATCAAGAGGGCTTATTTGTCTTAAGAGGGCTGGCAGCAGGATTCCCTGTAGTCACCATCCCAATACTCAGGGATATACGTCATTATCCAGTCTGCAACATACAGCAAAGCAAGTCAAACCACTACATTTTTAGAAAATCTCTCCTTTTCAAGTTTTGAGATGACCAAATCAAACCACAATTGCTCCGCTTACATTTCAGGAGAAAATAATTCTGAAGGTAAACAGATGTGTAAAGGTTAACAAACTTTAATTCTGGCAAGGTCGTGTAATATCCAAAAAGAAAAAAAAACACACCCAACCCCGCAAGGTGCCCTTCCTAGGGTTAGATTTGAATAAGCCTACTCTGCAGTTATTTCTGCTATTTAAACCAAAAGTACTAGCTTCATTATTTAACTTTTTTTTCCCTTCCAGGGTAAATAGCATACCTTTTTCAAAAATAACAAAACGGTTAAGTACATAAACATCCCATTATTTTATTTTAGATGTCCAACATGGACCTGTCTTTGGCAGAGCCATACAAATGCCAATCCTTTTCAAAAACACCCCACTAAACTGGGAAGGAGGGGGACGTGCCTGCAACCAAGGTGGCAGGAGTGGTTGGCAGGGAAGCTGAGACCCCTTGAGGATCAGAGGTCCCTACAGCGGAGCTGCAGAAGAGAAGTTAATGAAGAGAATTCCCTGTGCGAGTCAAACGTAGGGAGAAGGTCAGGAACGCAGAGGACAGTTAAAAGGAAGGGAGTAGGGAAGGGAAGGGGAAATAAAGCCAGGCAAGCTAGGGGGGAGAGACTTGGGGTGGGCGATCGTTAAAGTCGAGGGTCCCGCCAGGAGAGGTGTATAAGGGGACAAACTATATGATAAGAGAGAAGAGTGCAAGAGTAGACAGAGAACACCAATCTGGTCGAGTGGGGGCTGCCAAGGCCGGGGCTCACCTGGGGGCTTCTCTCCGCAGGGTTCTTCATCACCGCTTGGCGGAAGCTATTATCCACGTAGGACGCCATCTCCCCCCGCTGGCCCGGCCGGGGCCGCTCCGCACCCTCGCCGGCCTCCTCCCGGCCCA
>NW_006399869.1:10306696-10318940 GCF_000299155.1 Elephantulus edwardii
CCGGGCTCGCGCAGCGCGGAGCTCCCAGGACTGGCGATCTGGGGTTCCTGCAAACCAAGCCCGCGACGGACCACGCAGACGGCAACTCCCCTTCCTCCTACTCTTCCTCGCGGGTCTGGGGAGGCTTCCTAGCACGCCTGCTCCCTTCGGGTCCCGGCTCGACACGCCTCCCCCGGCTCCACTCGGGGGACAGCGGCTGCTCCTCTTGGACTCGGCGGGACTGAGTTATTTTTAGAGAGACAGGAGCGCGGTGGGGACAGGGAGGGATGCAGGCGGGGCCTCTTCCTCTGCCTCCCGCGCCGAAGTCGCCCCCTCCTCTCAGAGGCTCGTGCCTCCGCCCAGGGTCTCCGGGAAACACTTGGCTCTCCCGCGCGCCCCCGATCCTCGGGTCCTGGGGTGGCGCAGTCGCCGGTCGGAAAGCTCGGGTGGGTCTGGCTCAGGTCTGGGCGCTGTGAAGACTGGTGGCCTCGGCCGCCGTCGTCGCCGCCGCCGCTCCGGGTCTCCGTCTACTGGGCTCGGCCGTGCCTCCCGACTGCTGCTGCATTCCCTCGGGCCGCACCGCCGCCGCCGCCGCCACCTCCGCTGCTCGGGCCGCCGCCGAGGGCTCTGCCGCCGCCGCCTCCCCCCATCAGCGCTCCCAGAGCGGGACAGCCCCGGTGCCGGTGCCGGCGCCGCCGCGGCCAAAGCAGCCGGCCGGGCAGCAGCCTTGGCCCAGTCGCTCTCGGCAACTTTGTTCCTTGTCTGCGCGGGGCGGGAGAGGGAACAGAAGGGACCGCGGGAAGCCCGGGTCCGGACTGCCGGTGGCGGGCGTCCGGCGACAGAAAGCAGAGAGCAGCGATCAGCTCTCTTCCAGAGTGTTTGGGAAGCGGCGATTCCCCTCCTCTTCCTCCGCCTCTTCCTCCTGCGCCTTCTCCGGCCGCGGGAGCCGTTCCTCAGGGAGGAAGCGGCCTCCGGGGCTTGTTGCTTTGTGCTGCAACCATGGTGAGGAGTGAGTGACAGCGCCGGGGCGAGTCGCTGGCCGCCGCATCATAGGAAGGCGGGACTTCGCGGCGCGCCAGCCCCGCCCCTCTCGCTCCCCGCGCCGCCGGGCGGCCGCGCCCTCGCCTCTGTCACTGCACCTTCGGTCGCGACCAGGTGAGCGTGGTACTGGGGTCGGCCGTGGGGCGTAGCGCCCTTGGCTGTGCTCGCTGGATCCGATGTTTGCAGGCCTGGAAGCAGCTGCTCGAGTCTTGGTGCCCCGAGCGAGAAGCTCAGTACTCACCTTTTCTCAGCGTTTCTGCCTCTCTTCCATGTCTCACTTGAGTCCCCCACACTTCTCGCACCCTACTCTTGCTTCCAGAAGACCCCGCAGCTGTGGCTTCACATCTCGGACTGCTTGTGGAGCCTCGACGCAGCCCAGGGGATTGAAAGTTGGACCAGAGCAGAAGCCTGGCCCGCATGCTGAGGCCGTAGTTGGCATTCATTTTGAACCCAGACATTGGCTCTGAGTTGCTTCATTGTGTTTGTTTGTAACTGGAAAGGGAATCGTTCTTCTCCACCTTATGTAATCACTCACACGGATTCAGACACCTAAATGGCCATGAAAATAAGGTAGTGGAAACGTGCTTGTTTATCAGACTCAAGACCACCCTAAGACACGCACAGATGTGAAGTCCTTAAGAGGAGAGAGGGACAGCAAGTTCTGTGCCATGATTAGAAAAATTTAATTGGCAGCTACAGCTTTGCCTTGAACAGAGCAAACGCTCCTGAACTCAGAACAGAGTATTGCATTGCTCTTTAAGATCAGAGTGATCCTGCAGATTGTGTTTTTTCCTCCTTTCACTCCATGTCCTGTCCTGAGCCAAGTCCTAGTGTGTAAGGTCAACACAAATGCTGATGCGTCACCAGACCTCCACCCAGCTCTGCTCCGCTGTTCTGATACCAGACCTTTATTTTTGTTTGCACTCCCACCCCCAGAACACGTCTGTGGGTTGTTGTTCTGTTTTGTTTTTAAAATCTCTTCATGAGCACTAGGAGAATTTTATTTATGAGCCATATCTAAGCTTATTTTAAACACTTGGCGTAGGTTGTGTGTCACATATGTGGCTAAGAACAGATTTTGTGACGTCCTACAAGAAGGGCTGTCCCTTTCTAACCTTGTAAAACTTAGTTTGTTTTAAAAATTAGATATACAGACCTTATAATATTACTCTTGGTAAAACTACTACCTCTATTTCATCTTTTGCCTCTTAATTGAGCCCCAGCATTAAATTCTGTCCTACATAGATCACCACCTTGAAAGCAAAGGAACCACCAATAAGTATTGTTACTTCTTTGTACAGAGACAAAGGAGAGAAAAGAACTTAAACCCAATGAAGTGAAAATATATGTACCTGACATCTCCACCTGGTGTCTAATAGACTCAGAAATAACATTTGCAAAACTGGCTCCGCCCACATCTCCATTGGGTTAAAGCCATCTGCACTCTTCTTTATGTAATACGTTACTTTTCCATTTTCCTTTGGGTGAAAGATTGCTGTTGTTGTGTGCCTTCGAGTCACCTGTGACTCATAGCGATCCTGTGTACAACAACCCTAACCTCTGCCCTATCCTGTGCCAGTCTCACTGTCTCTGACACACCTACCCCCATTACCCCAGTCACTGAATCAATCCATCTCATCCAGGGTCTTCTTCTCCTGTGCTGTCCCTCCACCCCTGCAAGCATGACGTCTTTTTCCAAGGACTGGTGCCTCCTTGCAACATGTCCAAAGTATGTCAGACAAAGCTTCAGAATCCTTGCCTCCAAAGAGCAGCCTGGCTTTACCCTCTCCAGGACAAACTGTACAAATTAATTTTCTATGCAATAATTTATATGTGTTTTGTTTTGTGACATTAGCTGCAATTCTCACAATGTAATCTTCCCATTTCATCTTCTGGTTTCTGATTTCAGTCCATCTTTCTTTCCTGCATCTTCCAGCTTTATGGGCTTTGTTTTGGGGCAAATGCCTTTTTTGGTCTCATATGATTGGTTATTCTGAAGTGTATGTTCTTTACAACTATTACTATTTACTGGCCTATTTAGCAAACATAGGTGGTTCTTTGTTTGGCTTGGTTTTTGCTGGAGATAAATCTGACCCTGTGCCCTAGAAGAAATTATAATATGGTGATAGGCAAATTAAAATACTTATAGAATAATAGCAAGGAAAGACACCCAACCTAGATTAGTAGGATTATGAGAATCTTCCTGGGGAAAATCAGACCTCAGGCAAGTTCGTAAGGATAATAGGAGTTAACTATTAGAAGATGGTAAAGTGAAAATTCTGGACAAAGGGTAATCTGGACAGTGGTATGTGTAAAAGACACGCAAAGATAAATGCTGTAGTTAACATGTTGTAGGAAGAAGCCAGAGAACATGCGTGGAGCAAATGGAGACATGAATTTGAAGAAGGGAACATCAGCAGTCCCAGAAGAGTTAACCACTGAGAAAAAGGAAGTAATTAGAGATTTGTTTTTTTATAATTTTTTGTAATTCTTTTTTCTTGTGATTTGAATGAAAATTTACAAAGAAATTGGTTTTTCACTCATTCATCTGTTTTGTTTGCTTTCCTCACTTCCCTCGATTCAATTCATAATGCATGTCCTGTTCCAGATTATTAATTGCAATATACACTGTCCAATTGTTCATTCATTTCAGATTGACATTCCTTTCACCTATCCCAGTAGGTTCATTCCAATGTTCATTATCTATCCATTCTTTTTCTGCTCTCCTCACAATCCTCCTAACCATCCTATTTTGTGATTTTTATACAGTATTTGTCCTTTTGTGACTGAGTTAGTTCACTCAACATAAGTCCTCTTGTCTCATCCATGTTGTGCAAGATTTCACCAGTTTTCATTGTTTTTCAATGCTGCATAATATGTCATTGTATAAATGTACCACAGTTTCTCTAACCATGCATTTGTTGATAGGCTCTTGGGCTGCCTTGTGTCTTTGCTATTGTGACTAATGCTGCAACAAACATGGATATGCATACGTTTGTTTGTATTGCAGCTCTGATTTCTTTAGGGTGTATTCCCAGCAGTGGACTAACTAGGTCAATAAAATTTCTATATTCAACTTTCTGAGGAAATAGCAGACTACTTTCCATAGTAATTGTACCATTTTACATTCCCGCCAGCAGTGCCCAAGAGTTCAAATCTCTCTGCCTCCTCATTAACGTTGTGTGGTGTCCTGCTGAACTTTGCTGTTGTTGCTGGAGGAGGTAATACTTTATTGTTGTTTTGATTTGCATCTCTTCAGGAAGCATCAAAAAATGGAACAAATTCACTAAGTCACTATAATAAAAATAATTGACAGGCAAGGAACCATTTTGGGAAGTAGCATAAGATTAAGAACCAATGGTGATGAAGGAAGAAACTCGAGCTACATTGAAGGTTTTAGCAAAAAAAAAAAATAATAATAAGGCCTCGGGCGGTGACTGTGCACCGACGTTGGTGCAGGCTGCACCGCCGTGTCCGCCCGCCCGCCAGCATGGCCACCACCGCCACCTGCACCCGCTTCACCGACGACTACCAGCTCTTCAAGGAGCTCGGTAAGGGTGCTTTCTATATGGTCCGCAGGTGTGCGAAGAAAACCTCCACGCAAGTGTATGCCGCAAAAATCATCAATACCAAGAAGTTGTCTGTCCGGGATCACCAGCAACTAGAACGTGAAGATCGAATATGCCGACTTTTGAAGCATCCAAATATTGTGCGCCTCCATGACAGTATTTCTGAAGAAGGGTTTCACTATCTCGTGTCTGACCTTGTTACTGCCGGAGAACTGTTTGAAGACATCGTGGCCAGAGAGTACTACAGTGAAGCTGATGCCAGTCACTGTATACGTCAGATTCTGGAGAGTGTTAACCACATCCACCAGCATGACATTGTCCACAGAGACCTGAAGCCTGAGAACCTGCTACTGGCAAGTAAATGCAAGGGCTGCTACTGGCAAGTAAATGCAAGGTCGCTGTCGAACTGGCAGATTTTGGCCTACCCATCGAAGTGCAGGGAGAATAGCAGGCTTGGTTTGGTTTTGCCGGCACCCCAGGTTACTTGTCCCCTGAGGTCTTGAGGAAAGATCCTTATGGAAAGCCCGTGAACATATGGGCCTGCGGGGTCATCCTGTATATCCTCCTGGTGGGATACCCTCCCTTCTGGGACGAGGATCAGCACAAGCTGTATCAGCAGATCAAGGCTGGAGCCTATAATTTTCCATCACCAGAGTGGGACACGGTAACTCCTGAGGCCAAGAACTTGATCAACCAGATGCTGACCATCAACCCAGCAAAGCACATCACAGCTGACCAGGCTCTCAAGCACCCATGGGTCTGCCAACGATCCATTGTGGCGTCTATGATGCATCGGCAGGAGACTGTAGAATGCTTGCTCAAGTTCAATGCCCGAAGAAACCTGAAGGGTGCCATCCTCACCACCATGCTTGTCTCCAGGAATTTCTCAGCTGCCAAAAGCCTATTGAACATGAAGTCAGATAGCGGTGTCAGGGAGCCACAAACCACTGTGGTGCACAATGCTACAGACAGGATCAAGGGTTCCACGGAGAGCTGCAATACCACCACAGAAGTGAGGGCCTCAAAGTGCAAAAACAGGAGCTCGTTAAGATCACAGAACAGCTGATTGAGGCCATCAACAATGGGGACTTTGAGGTCTACACGAAGATCTGTGATCCCAGCCTCACTTCCTTTGAGCCCGAGGCCCTTGGCAATCTGGTGGAAGGGATGGATTTCCATAAGTTTTACTTTGAGAATCAGTTTCATGCTATCACTGTTTTTTCCACTGGCAACCACCCACTCACTACACATTCCCACTGCAAATGTAAACCAAAACCAGTCCCAGAGCTTGTGGACAATGTAAGGAAAGTTTCCTATAGCCTCTGTCTTAACACTGGAACTAAAATTTGAATCTCAATAAAAGCAACACCATTTGCACAGGGGGTGAGGGGGAAGGCCTCAGGAATTGATGTCATACCAATTGACATATTTAAACAAGCAGATATAGCCCTTGATGGCTCACCAAACTGTACCAGGAAATTAGGAAGAGGTCCAGATTTGTTCCTATTACCAAAAAAGGTAATGCAACAAAATGTGGACATTAACAAATAATATCATAAATATCACATGCAAGTAAAATCTTGCTGGAGATTATAAAAAAAAATGGCTAGAACAGTATACCTACAGAGAACTGCCAGAAATTCAAGAGACTGTGGCAACAGAGGTGTCATTGCTGACGTCAGGTGGATCTTGGCTAAAAGCAAAAACTACCAAAAGGATATCTATTTGTGCTCAATTGACTCTGCAAAGGTATTTTATTGTATGGATCAGAACCAATTATGCCTAACACTGAGAAGAACTGGAATCCCAGAACACTTAATTATGCTTATGTGAAACCTGTACATAGACCAAGAAGTTTTCAGAACAGAGCAGGGGAATCCTGCATGATTTAAAATCAATAAAGGTGAGCCTCAGGGCTGTATCTTTCCTCCATACCTAGTCAGTGCATATGCTGGACAAATCATTTGAGAAATTGGACTTTATGAAGAAGAATGTGGCATTGGAATTAAAGGATGATTCATTAGCAAGCTACGAGGATTTGAAATGCTTGCTGTTGAAGACTGAAGACTACTTCAATCTAGACTATGCATCAACATCAAGAAAACAAAAATCCTTACCTCTGGGCCAATGATAGATGGAGAAAAGATTGAAATTGTCAATTATTTCATATGGCTTGAATCCACAATCAGCACCCTTGGTATTAGCAGTCAGGAAATCAAAAGATATATACCTTAGGAAAATATGCTGTAAAGGACCTCTCCATAGTGCTGCAGAGCAACAATACCAGCTTAAAGACTAAGGCGTGTCTGATCCAAACCATGTTTTTTTAAATACTTGTTATGCATCTGAAAGGTGCACAATTTATAAGGATGGTCTAAGACAAAATTGATACCTTTGATTTGTGGTGTAGGAGAAGAGTACTTAATGACCCATAAATAAGCATTATGTCTTGGAGAAGGTGCAACCAGGGTGCTTCTTATAGGCAAGAAAGGTGAGCTTCTTCTCACATATTTTGGGCATGTTATAAGAAGGAGCTAGTTCTTGGAAAAGGAAATCATTCTTAAAAAGGTGGAGGATCACCAAAGAAGAGAAAGACAAGGGCAGATTTTGACTGTAACAATGGGCTCAAGTATGGCAGAGATGATGAAGAGGGCACAGGATAAGAAAGGGGTCAGATCTGTCATTCACAGGGTCACCATGAGTTGTAATCAATTAGACAGCACCTAACAACACCAACAGTTAATGAGGAAGCTCTGATGTCTTAGTGGTAAGGAGTTGAACCGCCAACCCTAACGTAGTTTGTTTGAATGATAGGCAATCTCCTCCTATGTGATTTACTGCTTCTGAAACCCACTGGGGGATCAGCTTTGAGGTGATTCTGACTTGACAGTACATAACAAGGTAATAGCTAATGATCTTGAGCATTTTTTTCATGTGTTTGTTGATAAATCTATCTGCATGCAGATGAAAAACCTGGTTTCTTTTTTTTTTACACCTTTCTTTCTTTTACAAGAGCTCTGGTGGCCTTGTGGATAAGAAGTTGCACTGCCAATATAAAGGCACACAGTTTGAATCTACCGTTTGTGTCAAAAGAGAAAGATGGGCAGTCTCCTCTTATGAAATTTACTGGCTTTGAAAAACTGCCAGAGGTTAAGTTATGAGTTGATTCCAACTCAAGGGAACATTATAAGAATAGCATTTCTTTCTTGAGAAGTCACACTTTATGAAGAAGAATGTGACATCATCAGAAGAATATACATAATGCTCTTGTGGTCCTTAAAGGAGTTCATAAGAACTTTGATAAGTTAATCAAATACACCAGGTTTTTCTTGGAAATCAATAGAAGATCCATTATTAATTGAAACCCACTGGATGACAGTGAGTTTGAGTTATTTTACATATATGCCCCACAAGGATCAGAAAAACTGTCACTTCTGGCTGTAAAGTACTATATCTGGAACCTAATATCTACCCACTACCTTTGCTTCCTTGATCCTAGGCCAAGCCTGTGTAATCTTCTGTCTGGACTTTGCAATAACTTGGTTTCCTTTCTGTCCTTGTGTACCAATAGTTTACTTTCAAAACAGTAGCCAAAGAAAGTGAACCTTTTTTATTTCAGCACAAGACATTCTTCTACTCAGAACTGCTCACTAGCCCCTCTTCACACATTATTGTTGTTGTTGTTATGTGCCATTGAGTCACTTGAGACTCATAACAAACCTATGTACAACAACTCTGAACCCTTCTCCTTCCTAAACCACTTTCATCATCTCTGGCACACTTACCCTCATCACCTCATGACCCCACTGAGTCAATCCATCTCTTCCAGGGTCTTCCTCTCTTGTTCTTTCCCTCCACCCTTCCAAGCATGATGTCTTTTGCCACGGACTGGGCCCTCCTTGCAACCTGCCCAAAGTATGTGAGATGGAGCTTCAAAATCCTTGATTCAAAGGAGTAGTCTGATTTCAACCCCTCCAGGCTGGACCTGTTTGTTCTCTTAGCAGTCCATGGTATATTCAGTACTCTTCTCCAGCAATACAACTTAAAGGTACTGATTCTTTTTCCATTATCTTTAGTCATTGTCTGGCTATCTAATGTATGACAAGTAATTGCAAAGACCACGGCTGGATCAAGTGCATCTTAGTCTGCAGACTGACACCATTGCTCTTCAATACTCTGGAGAGGTCCCTAACAGCTGATTTTTCCTAATACAATTCTTTTGTGACTTCCTGGCTGCTGATACCAAGAGTATTGATTGTGGAGCCAAGCAAGCTAAAGGTGTTAATAATCTCAATCTCTTGTCTATCATGATGATGCCAATTGGCCCAGTGGTGAGAATCCTTGTTTTCTTGATGTTGAGATCCAATCCATATTGAAGGCTGTAGTCCTTAACCTTCTGCAGCAAATGCCTCAGGACTTCCTCAGTTGCGGCAAGCAAGATTGTGTCATCTGCCTAACACAGGTTGTTGATGAGTCTTCTTCCAATCTTTATGCCACATTTCTCCTCATAAAGCCCAACCTCCTGGATGATATGTTCTGCATATAGATTGATAAAGTATGGAGATAGGATGTATCCCTGGTATACACTTTTCCTGATTATGAGCCATGCGGTGTTTCTCTGCTCTGTTCTGACACCTGCCTCCTGGTCCAAGTATAGGTTTCATATAAGCAAGTGTTCTGGGATTCCTGTTCCTCTCACAGTCAGCCACAGTTTATTGTGATCCACATTAGGGTGTGGAGGGGGAAGGACAAAAGCAGTACAACTCCTCAATATTGCTTAAAGAGCCTATGGACCTGCTTGCCCACTCACTGTCCCAGTCACACGGGCCTCCATGCTATTTCTAGAGCATAGAAGGATAAGTCCTGTTCCATGGCCTTTTCCATTTGGATTATTCTGATTGCCACCACCACTACACTTGAAACAATAGACAAAAGAGAGCAAGACCCTCAAGGAGATGGCTTGATCCAGCGACTGCAACAAGGAACTTGAGCATGGCAGTGATAATGAGGTTAAAGTCGGAAAGGGCAAGATTTTGATCTGTTATCCATAGGGTTGCTATTATTGTACTTGATTCCATAGCTCCTAACAACCACAACCACTAAATAAATAAAAAGAATTAGAAGGCTGTTCTCTTACCTTCTTCATGTTTATTCAAATGTCACTAGTAAGCATTCAACAAATACTTATTGAGTGAACGAGTTAATTCATAACTATAATGTTACCTCATATGTGCATGAGATTTTTACATTATCTCACTTGTGTCTTCTTTATCTCCCCAGAGGTAGATAATGATATTTTTGGAATATAGGAGAGGGAAGCCTGGGAAAGAAATTTAACCTCTCTGATCCTGTTTCCTCTTCTATAAAAAGATTTTTTTAAAAGCCATATACTTTGGGGATTTGTGAGGATCTAACATAGTAAGTACAAAATGGCTTGGCCAGTTCTCAGGCCACAGTATGTGCTCAACAAATGGCAGTTACTTGAAGATCAATCTTATCACCCTAACATTTTGAGGTTAATGGGTCAGTTATTATCATCCTGTTTACAGATGAGGAAACTGAGAATAAAATAGGCTACATGACGTGTCCTATTTGCAGGTCAGCCTTTAACTTTGGATTAGTCCAGGGTAAGCTAACAAATAGAAACTCATATAGCCTGTGATGAATACTTAAGGCTACAAACTAAATAGGATATATTGGTGTAGAGAATGTTTGTTTCTTGCCTGCAACTCACACACCATCCCAGCTCTGGCCCAACACAAAAAGACACACATTCAAGAACACCTCTGCCAAGGATGCATGAAAACTATACCTCACTCCTCACAAAAGCAATCTAACCTCTTGGACATTGCTCAGATGATGGTTACAGCCTTGAAAGGTCAAGTCTGGTAACAAAACCGGCATCCTGGGTACAGAGGGAGCATGAGAGTCTTTTCTTCATAGGGAAGGGTAAGCCTATGGCAGACTATATGAGGTCCTCCAAAGCATACGTACTGAACAGAAATCCTTCTTACCCTTACACACCGCCAGAAAGTTATACCACCCATGGCTATCTCTCTTTTTTTCTCCAGGTGCTCTCCTATCATGCAGAATTGTGCCAGTGACTTCAGGTAAGGTGTAATAGTATGTCTTATCCATCAACAAAATGACTAACTCAGCTGCCGACTTCTAAGCTATCATTTAACTTCAATTAAAGTTTAATTTCCCGGTATTTATAATCTACTTATCTACATGTGTCAATAATGCTTACTGCCACTTATCATTTAGGCCATCTGAGACTTGGCATGCACTATTCTTTTATTAGTAATTCACATTTGATCACCAGCAATGGGCTAGATATAACTTGAAAAGCAGAACTAGACACAGTTTTGCCAATTAATCTAAGCCATACTGTTTCAAGAAATCGTAGTCAGTTTTCGGCTTTCGGTTCAAGGAGGCCTCGGTGCAACTTTCTTCGGTCGTCCCGCATCCGGGTTCATCCGACACCAGCCGCCTCCGCCATGCCGCCCAAGTTCGAACCCAACGAGATTAAAGTCGTGTACCTGAGGTGTACCGGTGGGGAAGTCGGTGCCACTTCCGCTCTGGCCCCCAAGATCGGCCCCCTGGGTCTGTCTCCAAAAAAGGTTGGTGATGACATTGCCAAGGCCACCGGTGACTGGAAGGGACTAAGGATTACAGTGAAACTGACGATTCAGAACAGACAGGCCCAGATTGAAGTGGTGCCTTCTGCCTCTGCCCTGATCATCAAAGCCCTAAAGGAACCACCCAGAGACAGAAAGAAGCAGAAAAATATTAAGCACAGTGGAAATATCACTTTTGATGAGATTGTTGGCATTGCCCGGCAGATGCGGCACCGGTCTTTAGCCAGAGAACTCTCTGGAACTATTAAAGAGATCCTGGGAACTGCCCAATCTGTGGGCTGCAATGTTGATGGCCGTCACCCTCATGACATCATAGAAGACATCAACAGTGGTGCTGTGGAATACCCAGCTAGCTAAGGAACTACAGATGAAAATATTTCAATAAAGGATTATTTGTTAACCAATGAAAAAAAAAAAAAAAAAGAAATCGTAGTCAAAGTAAGCCATTTATTATGCTTCCCCATAAAAGCACATATAAAATGAGAGTTTCTTTGTTCTGTCTCAACCACCATCATATTAGCTAGAAAATCATCAGGGGATAGGTAAACAGAGCACTGACTGGGTCATGAATCCAGAACACATTTCAAGTTCTGTCCTTAATCTCATCCTACTTGTAATTTTAAAGCATTGATCTTTTCAACTGTAAAATCTAGTACATCTGTAAACAGATCGTGTGTGATAAGTGTGTAGAGGGAGTGTTTGCCACATCTCTCCCATGGGAGATAGATAGGCAGTCTCTTCCTGTGTGATTTACAGAGTAAGAAATTCACGTGAGGGTCAGATATGAGTCAGTTCTAGTTTAAATGAAAATTAGTTGGGTCATCTTAAAAGGTGAATAAAATTTCTTTTTTTAATTTATACAAGTTCATTTACAAAAATCAAATACATTGTTTTTCAGACTAGATTCTTCCAATTTCCCTTGTTGTTATGTGCCGTCGAGTCGCTTGTGACTCATAGCGACCCTATGTACAACAGCCCTAAACTCCGCTCTGTCCTGTGCCAATCACACTGTCT
>NW_006399869.1:10319525-10325151 GCF_000299155.1 Elephantulus edwardii
TAAAGCTGTGTACAATCTCAATCTCTTCACCATCCATCCTGATGCTGCCAATTGGTCCAGTGGTGAGAATCTTTGTCTTCTTGACGTTGAGCCTCAATCCATATTGTAGGCTCAATTTCCCTTACACCTCCATAAATTGTACAACTCCATGATTAATCCCCCCTCCTCACACAGCCTCATCTCTCTGTTTCCCCTCCACCTTATACTCATTCTACAATAATGGTTTTATACAACATTTGTCCTTGTGGGACTGAGTTAGTTCACTCAGCATAATGCTCTCCAGTCCCTCCCAAGTGAGGTAATAATTTACAAAATCATTGCTCCTGCGTGCTGTGTAGTATTCCATTGTGTGAGTGTACCATTCGATTGTCCATGTTCTTGCAATGGTGACTAACGCTGCTATGAACATCAGTGTACAAATCTTCATTTGTACCTCAGTTCTCATTTTCTCAGGATATATTCCAAGCAAGGCCATTTTTTAAAAAGTGAATAAAAGTAATTTAAAACTCAAATGCACACAAACAAGTGTCTAAGAGATACCACAGAAATTTCCAAGTGGTATTTTCAAAGTTATTTTCTTCAAACAACATATTGAGTGCGAACTGTCCAAGGAGTTAATAAATATTTATTGTGTACTTAACTGTTCGCCAGGCACTGACCTCCATGCTTGGAATACCAAGGGTAAACAAGACAAACAGTCCCTTCCTTCTTGTGGGAGCGTGTTTCAAATGTGCCAGCCACTGGCTTGACTGGCTCAGCTCACCTAGTAAGAGGGCATGAGAAATGGAAAGATTCTGAGAAGCTGCCGTCCTCTGCTAAAACAAAAGCTTCCTCAAGATAGCATGTCTATGGTTGTTACAACCCTTTGGTAGAGAACAGGTTTAAAATTGAGAGAGGTTACAGTCCTTTAAAATATTCCTCCCCAAGTCTCCTTCATCAAAAAAAAACCAAAAAAACAAAACACCATTTTTTTTCCTTTTTGTAGTTACTTTTGTTCTTATAGTCAAGTCTGTAAGAATCTCAGGAGAGAGGAATGCTGTAATTCAGACACTGTATCATTCTCTGTAGCACACTCCACTAGCAAATATTGTATTCACCTGCAAATCACATTCCACAAATTCCCTGAAGGGGAATGCTGTTACAGCCATCCAGGAAAAGATGCAGTGAGTTCATCACAGAGAACACATGAAACAAGTTAGAGGAATTGAATCAAAAGCACAGTTAGAATCGTATTCTTTGGTTTGATTTTACAAGAACCATAATAAATCCAGCACTGAGGATTCTGCCAGTTGAGAAAAAAATTTTATCATCCACATTAGAAGTCATGTGGATGTTCTGATATTTTGAAGGTGATCCTAGAAAAATCAAGCCCTTCTGCTCTGATTTATCTTTGCCATTACCCTGGTTTTGCCCTTGACATTGAATAAATAGATCAATCAAATAATACACAAGCTAACAAATAGGACTAATTTGTTCAGTTACACCATGGTATCCCTTACAAGGACATAATCACTTTCTTCCATTGATTTGTTTACATTTGAAATATTGGGCCAGTGGAAGAGAAGACCCTTCTTCATTTTCCTGATTGTGAGAAAGCTGATGCTGACATTTACTGAAAGGAAGTACATTGTTAAACTTGGCATCTGCCGTCAATTCCTTCTATTGTTGCCTAATGTTTGGCATTTATTTTTATGAATTGCCCTACGTCACTGCGGTCTGAATCCAGGCTGCCAAATTTAAAGGGAGTGGTTTAAAGAAAAGATATAGATTAAATTTATTTAAAGACCCAAATTTAGGTAGAATGTTTTACTTAATTTTGAAATCTAACAATCTAAACACTCACTATAAACCCACAAGGAATCCTTCATGCATAACTGCTTACAGACCATTCTAAATATCTTTTTGAATTTTTAAATTATTATTTTAGTGAAAGTTTACAGAAAAGTTGGATTTTCCATTCATTCATTGTCACACATATTCCTCCCTACCCCACAATTAAATTAAAAAAAAAAAAGTCATTCACTGTTGGATAGTATCTTCCCTTCCTTCCTACTCTTCCCCCAGTCCACTTTGCTATTCACCTCTTATTCTAGACTTCTTGTTTTAAATTTTATTAGTTTTAATGAACATTTACAGAGATTTGGGGTTTTCATTCATTCATTGTTGCACTGTTTATTCTAGACTTTTGCCATACAAATAATGAGTAATTGTATATTCCTTTTAAAACAGTTCTTCCCTTCATCTGTCTCAATGCAATGTTCATTTTTTAAACCCATTTTTAAATTGATATTTTAACAAAAGTTTACAGAAAACTTGGATTTCCATTCATTCGTTATTGCTTATTTTCCTCCCTACCCATCCCACCCCAAGTTTGCTTTTCTTTTTGAAAAAAAAAAATTCATTGTTGCACAATTGCTATTTAGCTTTTATTCTGGATTGCTGTCATACAAATAATACCTAATCATGGCATCCACTTCAGGAATAGCTTGCCTCAGAAAACCCTACAAACGTGGAGAAAGGATGAAAGTCACTCAAATGTCGAGGACTTTCGTTCATAGGATCACTATGAGTTGCCTACGACTCAACGGCACTTAACAACAACAACATATTCCTTTTAAACAGTTCTTTTTCTCATCTGTTTCAATACAGTATACATTATTTATCCTCTCTTAGTTTCCTTCCAAACCCCACGTCAGTCCTGTTTTATAACAGTGGCATTATACAATATTTGTCCTTTTGTGACTGAGATATTTCACTCAGTATAGTGTCCTCCAGGGTCACTCATTTTGTATAATATTTTATGAGTTCCTTGTTATTCAGTATTGCATAGTCATGTGAATATACCACAGCTTCTCTACCCATTCCTTTGTTGATGGGTATTTGGGTTGTTTCCATCTCTTTGCTATTGTGAATAATGCAGCAATAAACATAGGTGTGCATATGTCTGTTTGGGTAGCAATTCTGATTTCTTTCATTATTTATCCCCTCTTTTCATTCTAAATATCTTGAATACTCAAGAGAAAAATTCAAGCGAGGGGGAAGGGGAGATGGAACCTTCAAATTTGGAAAGTTAAAGCTATCAAACAAATTAACAGCCTTCAAGGGAGCTCTGGTGGCCTAGTGGCAAGAAGCTGCACTTCCACCCCAGAGGCACAAAGTTCAAATCCACAAGATGCTCTGCTGGAGAAGGAGGGGCAATCTCCTCCTGTACCTGTCAGACCTGATTTGACGGTACACACACAAAATAAAATAAAATAAAATAAAATAAAATAAAATAAAATAAAATAAAATAAAATAAAATAAAATAAAAAATTAACAGCCTTCAAGTCAATTCCAATTCATAACGACCTTCCATCCATTTCTCAGGGTGTAAATCTTCTCAGGATGAAACTACCTATCTCTCTCCACAGTGTCTGTCTGGTTGATTTCACCTATTTTTTTTTAGCAGCCCCAATGGGATGCATTGCTTTACAAACATGTAACTCCTCAGAGTTATCCCAGGAAGATTTAATTCTGCTATCATGGAACACTGTGTGAAACTGTATCTCAAGTTCTTACATTAAAGTGATTATAAGCTACTAAAATGACATCCACAAACAGGTATGCAATACAGAATTTGTAATTGTGTTCCAAAAGGAAGAGCAGACACAGTGATTGCCAAGTCTTGTCTCCAGGTGTTATTCAAAGGTAAATGCAAGTGTGCAATAATACAGTTGTCTACTATAGAGGAATGTCAAAATCAGACAAGGTCATCGAGCAAAAGAAGTAATATTCTTGGCCAGCTGTAATTCTTTTAAAAATGCCAATACTAATAATAATTCTGAAGTCATGATTATTTAATATTTGTTAAATACAAGACTAGTGCTAGGCACCATATGTACACAAACAAAGACAAGTGCTATGCATTGAGCTTACAAATCTAAATTAAGCAAAGGAAGTGAAGGGCACACAAGGGCGTGGGAAACATGTACGGACAGTCTGTTCAGAAAGTCAAGCTCTTTTTTATATTGTTATTTTAGTTTTTACTATCTGAAGTTTCCTTATGTTGTAATACAAAACTTTAAAGGAGAAGAGTTGAAGGAGAAAGACAAGCTGCTTTTTATTTGAATTGAAGGAAGAAGCTTAATATTAAGTGACAAGTGTATAAATTTAGAGATTTGAAGGGAGATAGCACAAATAAGTGGAAGGAATAGAGAAAATATGAAAATTGGATAGAATGTGATATAGGACCTAAGAAAAGGTAACACAAAAGTGGCTATTAAAAAAAAAAAATCATTCATGCTCTTAGGAAGCAAGTTACAGTTGGTCCTGGCTATCTGCAGTGTTTTTCTTTACATTTTCCTTATCACCTAAAATAAATATTGTCAAGTGTAAGTGCCATAATACATTTCCATTCTACCTTGTCCTTATCTCACCTAAAGGAGTGAGTCTCTGTCATTCTAGCCCCTCTGAGAGGGGAAAAAACAATTCATGTGGTTAAAGCAATGTAAAGGCCAATACTCCACCTCAGCCTGGCCAGTTTCCTCAAACCTGGGACCATTGACATAAGAAATAGGTTGAAAGTGATTCAATGAAAAAAAAAAAGAAAAAAAAAGTGATTGAATGAATGGAATTGTATCAATGTGACTAAGAGGGGGGAAATGCAATATGCGTTTTCTGTTGTTATTATTGTTGTTGTTATGTGCCATTGAGTCTTCTGTGACTCATAGAGACCCTATGCACAAGAGCTGTGAACTCTGTCCTATTGTGAGCGAGCCTTATTGTGTCCAACACATTTATCTCCACTACCTCCATAAATATGTCAATCCATCTCATCCAGGGGCTTCCTCTCCATCACTGTCCCTTAACCATTCCAAGCTTGATGTCCTTTTCCAAGGTCTAGTCCTCCTGGAAATAGGTCCAAAGTATGACTCCAAGAAGAAACTTTATTTCACCCTCTCCTGGACAAACCTGTTTGTTCTCTTGACTGTCCATGGAATGTTCAATATTCCTCTTCAGTAACATAATTAAAAATTCTCGATCCTTCTTCTGTCATCGTTAGTCATTGTCCAGCTTTCTGAAGCATAGCAAGTAATTGCAAAGACCATGACCTGGATCAGGTGCACCTTAGTCTCCATACTGACATATTTGCTCTTCTGGTTTTTTTATATTCTGGAGAAGTACCTGACAGTAGATTTTCCCAACACAATTCTCCTTTCGATATCCTGACTCCTGGTGCCCAGTATTGATTGTGGAGTTAAGCAAACTGAAATTGTTAAAAATCAAAATCTCTTCTCCATCTATTATGTTGTTGCTAGTTGGTCCAGTGGTGAAAATCTTTGTTTTCTTAATGTTGATTTGCAGTAGATATTGGAGACTGCAGTCCTTGACCTTCTTTTTTTTATTATTATTATTAAATTTTATTAGTATTAATGAACATTTACAGGGATTTTGGGTTTTCATTCCTTCATTGCTGTACCATTCTCTCTAAACTCTTTCCCAGTTTGTTCTTCCCCCGCCATCCGAATGTCTGTTTTAATTGTCCAATTGCCACAGTGCTTGTCAAAGCCAGTTCTGTTTAATCTTCTTTGCCAGTGTGTCCTTTGCCATTCCCTATCACTCCTCCCTGAGAGAGACTTCACCCTGA